>NC_092041.1:32529025-32661055 GCF_003086295.3 Arachis hypogaea
TATTCAACTTCTACAAAAATATAATTCTACACTCAATTTCTAGTGATCTGACTAAACAATCAAGCATGCATACCACCACTTAATTCTACTTGATTTGTCACTAATTGAGCCAAGTTACTTTTGTTCAAACTTTTTTTTATTTTTGGAAACAGAACAAGCATGGCAAGCATTTGTTTAAGAAGGTGAAGTTATATCCAAACATCTAGGCATTCACTTTATTCAAAGCAGTAACCAACATCATACTAAAACTTCACATTCCAGAAAGATTCAACAATTACAGTTTAAACCAGAACAAGCATGCTTTTGTTTGCCTTTTAAAGAATGGTCAAGGAACAACACCACCTTGTGAAATTTCTTGTTTTCTCTTTGTTGCCAGGAAACAATTTGATTTCTCCTTCTTCTCCTAGTTGTTGCTTCATGTTCTTTCTAAGATCCTTGTTTCCTTTCCTGCAAAGAGTGATGAAGTTCTTGCTTCTCAAGCACTTGAGTGGTTAGCTCAACTATGTATGGGCAAGTGTCTGAGTCTTAAGTTGGTGTGTGAACACCAAACTTAGTCTCCTACTTACTCCTCTGTCTTTAAATCCTTGAATTTCCTTGGAATGAAGTTGCTGCTAAGGATTTTAAGCATTTCTGTGATTGCTTAGAATCATTGTTCCTTTCATATAATTCAAAGGTTGTTGTGTTCAGTTGATCTGTATGGTGGAACACCAAACTTAGAGTCACACATTCCCCTTTGAATTATTGATCCACGAATTCATTGTTTGGTGTGAAATACCAAACTTAATTCTTTGCAATGCACAGAAACTACTTCACCTTTTTATTGAAACAAATAAAAGAAACAGCAAAGGAGTATTACCTCAGGTTGGGTTGCCTCCCAACAAGTGCTTCTTTAAGTCATTAGCTTGACGGTCAGCTTCCTCAGTTGAGGTGATATTTAACCTTGTCCTTCTCCTCCACATCTCCCAAGTAATGTTTGAGTCTTTGACCATTCACATTGAAGGTTCGTTGTGACTTTTCTTCCATGATTTCTACTTGTCCATATTGGGAGACCTTGGTGACAAGGAATGGTCCAGACCACCTTGATTTTAGCTTCCCTGGAAATAGCTTCAGCCTAGAATTGTAGAGCAATACTTTTTGTCCCTCTTCAAATTTCCTTGGGGCTATGTTGCTGTCATGCTTCTTTTTTGCTCTTTCTTTGTAAATTTTGGCATTCTCATAAGCTTCAGCTCTGAATTCTTCCAATTCTTGAATTTGCAACATCCTTCTTTCTCCAGCAGCTTTGCTGTCCAAGTTCAAGAGTTTCAAGGCCCAGAATGCCTTGTGCTCCAACTCCAGTGGCAAATGGCAAGCTTTTCCATATATTAGTTGGTAAGGAGACATTCCAATTGGTGTTTTGAAAGCTATCCTATATGCCCAAAGAGCATCATCTAGCTTAATCGCCAGTCCTTCCTTGAAGTTCCCACAGTCTTTTCCAGGATTCTTTTGAGTTCCCTATTAGATATTTTGGCTTGCCCACTTGTCTGTGGATGGTATGGTGTGGCTACCTTGTGTTTGACTCCATATTTTAGAAGCAATGCCTCTAATGGTTGTTGCAGAAGTGGCTTCCTCCATCACTGATGATTGCTCTTGGAACCCCAAAACGGCAAAAAATGTGTTTTCTGAGGAAGTTCATGACTACCTTATTATCATTGGTTGGAGTCGCTATTGCTTCAACCCATTTGGAGACATAGTCTACTGCCACAAGAATGTAATTATTTGAGTATGAGGTGGGGAAGGGTCCCATGAAATCTATCCCCCATACATCAAACAATTCAAGTTCTAGAATGAATTGTTGGGGCATTTCATTTCTTCTTGGCAGGTTCCCCGCTTTCTGGCATTCATGGCAGTGCTTCACTAGTTCCTTTGCATCTTTGAAGATAGTAGGCCAATAAAAACCACACTGCAACACCTTAGCTGCTGTTCTTTCTCCTGCAAAATGTCCTCCATAAGCGGAGCCATGGCAGTCCCATAAGACTTCCCTTCCTTCTTCCTCTGATATGCATCTTCTGAGTATGCCATCCGAACATTTTTTGAACAAGTATGGTTCGTCCCAGATGAAGTATTTGGCATCATTTACCAATTTCTTCCTTTGATACTTGTTAAATTCCAACGGCAAACTCCCAGTGGCCTTGAAGTTTGCTATGTCTGCAAACCAGGTGCTTTGTGAATTACCATGAGTTGTTCATCAGGAAAGCACTCATTTATATGTGTGCTTTGTGTGCTTCCTTCTTCACATGGTATCCTTGATAAATGGTCTGCCACCTTGTTCTCTACACCCTTCTTGTCTTTGATTTCAATGTCAAATTCCTGCAACAAAAGAACCCATCTAATAAGTCTTGGTTTGGATTCTTGTTTAGCAAGTAAGTATTTTAAAGCTGAATGATCAGTGAAGACAATGACTTTAGATCCAATGAGATAGGATATAAATTTGTCAAATGCAAATACTATTGCCAAGAGTTCTTTTTCAGTGGTTGTGTAATTCCTTTGGTTATCATTCAAGACTTTACTGGCATAATAAATCACATGTACCAAATTGTCTTTCTTTGTCCTAACACTGCCCCAACAGCAAGGTCTGATGCATCACACATCAATTCAAAAGGTAAGTTCCAATCAGGTGGGGCAATGATAGGTGCAGAGGAAAGTTTTTGCTTCAAAAGTTCATAGGCTAGCATGCAATTTTTATCAAATACAAAGGGTGTATCAGAAACAAGCAAGTTACTCAAAGGTTTGGCTATTTTAGAAAAGTCTCTAATAAACCTTCTGTAAAAGCCAGCGTGTCCCAAAAAACTCCTAACTACCTTGACATTACTTGGTGGAGGTAGTTTTTCAATGAGTTCCACCTTAGCTCGTCCACCTCAATGCCTCTATTAGAGATTTTGGCCAAGGACTATTCCTTCTGTGACCATGAAATGACACTTTTCCCAGTTTAATACTAGGTTGGTCTCTTGGCATCTCTTAAGCACCAAGGCAAGGTGGTGTAGGCAGCTAGGAAAAGAATCTCCAAACACAGAAAAATCATCCATGAAAACTTCAATAAACTTTTCGATCATGTCCGAAAAGATGGACAGCATGCACCTTTGGAAAGTGGCAGGTGCATTGCACAATCCAAAGGGCATGCGTCTATAAGAAAAAACTCCATATGGACAAACAAATGATGTTTTCTCTTGATCTCTTGGATCAACTACTATCTGATTATAGCCTGAGTATCCATCCAGAAAGCAATAGTAAGCATGTCCTGCAAGCCTTTCAAGCATCTGATCCATGAATGGGAGTGGAAAATGATCTTTTCTGGTGGCTTCATTTAGCTTCCTGTAGTCTATGCACATCCTCCACCCAGTGACAGTTCTTGTGGGTATAAGTTCGTTCCTCTCATTTGGCACCACAGTTATGCCACCTTTCTTGGGAACTACATGGATGGGACTATCAGAAATGGGGTAGATTACCCCTGCCTACCATAACTTCATGACCTCCTTTTGTACCACTTCTTTCATGACGGGATTCAATCTTCTCTGAGCTTGAATGGAGGGTCTAGCATCCTCTTCTAACAAGATTTTATGCATGCATATGGATGAACTTATCCCCTTCAAATCAGCTAGGGTCCATCCAATGGCATCTTGATGAGTTTATAGCACCTTGATCAATTCTTCTTCCTATTCTTGGTTCAGGGCAGAGCTAATGATAACAGGATGGCTCTCATCACTACCCAAATATGCATACTTGAGATTAGGGGGCAATGCTTTGAGCTCAGGTTTTGGTGCTTCCTTCTCTTCTTTCACTCTCTCTGGCATGTTTGGCATGGTTGTTTCAGCAGCCTTGATGTCACTAACTTCAATATCCTTGGTGAACTCCTCCTCTGCCACTTCCTTTGTTGTTTCCTCAAAGGTTTCTTGTATTGCAATGTCCACTACATCCACCCTCATGCACTCCTTTAGTGATTCTGATGGATAGCTCATTGCCTTGAATACATTAAACACCAATTTCTCATCATGTAGTCTAAGAGTGAGTTCTCCCTTTTGGACATCTATGATGGCTCCAGCAGTAGCCAGGAAGGGTCTTCCCAGAATTATTGAAGCTTTGGCTTCTTCCTCCATATCTAACACTACAAAATCGGCAGGGAATATAAAATCTCCCACTTTCACCAACAAATCCTCAACTATCCCATGAGGGAATTTAAAAGTTCGATCTGCCAATTGGAGGGCCATTCTTGTTGGTTTGGCTTCCTCAATCTTCATTCTTCTCATCATTGTTAGAGACATCAAATTGATGCTGGCCCCTAAGTCACACAAGGCCTTCTCCACCATGACTTCTCCTATGATGCAGGGGATTTTGAAACTGCCTGGATCCTTCAATTTCTGAGGCAATTTGTGTTGAATAATGGCACTGCATTCTTCAGTTAACAACACAGTTTCCTCATTTCTCCAGCTTCTCTTCTTGGTCATTAATTCCTTTAAAAATTTTGCATAGAGTGGCATTTGCTCTATTGCCTCAGCAAACGGAATGTTGATTTGAAGCTTCTTGAAAATCTCCAAGAATTTGGAGAATTGGCCATCCTTTTCACTTTTCATTAAACGTTGAGGATATGGTGCTTTGGGTGTATAAGGCTTCAGGACCTCTTTTTCTTTTTCTTTTGTTGCAGACGGTGTAAAAGATTGCCCTGTTCCTTGTCTCTCACATTTTCCTTTGCTTCATCCTCTGTGGTTTCCTTTGAGGTCTCCTTTAGCTTCTTTTCACTTCTGAGGGTTATGGCCTTACATTCTTCCCTTGCAATAGCTTTGGCAGCATGAGAAACGCTTGGCCCAGGGTTTTGCTTAGACAAATACCCAATTTGATTTTCTAGCTTCTGGATGGCAGCTCCTTGGTTTTGCAAGTTAGAATTTA
Organism: Arachis hypogaea; assembly: GCF_003086295.3. Lineage (NCBI taxonomy): Eukaryota > Viridiplantae > Streptophyta > Magnoliopsida > Fabales > Fabaceae > Arachis > Arachis hypogaea. The sequence goes on from NC_092041.1 coordinate 32,533,943, forward strand.
CTTCTTCCTTAAAGGCTTTCAACTCGGTTATGTCTTTACCCATGGTTGCAAGCATTCCTTCTATCCTGTTTAATTGATCTTGAAATTGTTGGTTCTGATTAGGTTGGGCAGGTTGGTTATTTTGGCCATGATATGGTGGTTGGGAGTAAGTGTTTTGTGTGGCTTGGTATGATCTTTGGTTGGAGTTTTGGTATGTGGAATTGTTATGTTGGTTGTGGTTGTAAGGTTTGTGGTTTTGTGGTTGGGGTTGATGGTTTCCCCACCCAAAGTTTGGGTGGTTTTTCCATCCTGGGTTGTAAGTGTTGGAATGTGGATCATATGGTTGCCTTTGTTGATTTCCCACATAGTTGGCCTCTTCCCAATCACCTCCTTCAGTGCTTATTTCCTCTTGATCTTGTGTTTGTATTGCAGCCACTTGCTTTGTGTCTAATTTCCTGGTGAGCTCTGCTAGTTGCTTGGCAAACACCTTGTTTTGGGCTAGGATTGTATCAACATGGTTCAGCTCCATGACTCCCTTACTGTTGTGTCTCTCTGAAGCATAGTAGTACTCATTCTCAGCCACTGTCTCAATCACTTCAATGGCTTCTTCCACAGTCTTTTTCCTGTTCAATGAACCTCCTGATGAATGGTCTATAGCCTTCCTTGATTCATAAGAAAGTCCATCATAGAAAATATGCAATTGCACCCAGTCATGGAACATGTCTGGCGGGCATTTCCTTGTCAATTCTTTGAACCTCTCCCATGCCTCGTAGAGCGTCTCACCATCTTGTTGTCTAAAAGTCTGAACCTCAGATCGAAGCCTATTGACCTTTTGTGGAGGATAGAAACGTGCCAGAAACTTGCTTTCCACTTCATCCCAGGTTGTTAGGCTCCCCCTTGGGAATGATTCCAGCCACTTAGCTGCCTTGTCCCTAAGTGAAAATGGGAACAAGAGCAGTTTATAGGCATCTTCCTGGACTCCATTGGACTTCACAGTGTCGCAAATTCTCAGGAATTTTGTGAGATGTTGGTTTGGGTCTTCATTAGCACTCCCACCAAATGAACAATGATCCTCCACCAATGATATTAACTGTGGTTTGAGTTCAAAATTGTTGGCCTGAATGGGTGGTTTCTGAATGCTGCTACCACAATTCCCAGAGGTTGGGTTTATGTATGAACCAAGAACCCTCCTCTCAGGAATGGCATTGTTTCCATCAGCCCTCTCATGGTTGTGAACTTCTCTATCCATGTTGAGATCTAGAGCTTCCTCAAAGTTGTCCTCAGATTCTCCTTCAGATTCTTCTTCTCTCAGTACTCTCCTCCCTCTTGCTTCCCTTATAAGTTTATGAAGGGTCCTCTCTGGTTCGGTATATGGAGGAGTTGTTGTCTCTCCTCTCCTACCTGTCATACAAGAACATACCACAAGCAACAAACAAGTGGAATACTCTTGGTTAATGGAAGAGTATGGTTAGAGCAGTTGAGGAATTAATTCAAATAGTTAGTGGGTCAGTGAGTTAGTTGCTTGAATTTAAAGGCATAAAGAAAGAAAAAGCAAATAACAGAGTGCAGAAATTAAAATTCAACAAGTAACTTGAACTAAATTATCAAAACAAGAAAAATGCTCAATCTAGTTAACTTCCAATTTGAGAATTGTCAATCGAAAACCAATCCCCGGCAACGGCGCCATAAACTTGATACTAGCATAAACTTGATATGCTACGATTTAGGAAATTGCACAATCGGCAAAAATTCCTTCCGGCAAGTGCACCGGTTATCGTCAAGTAAAAACTCACAATAGAGTGAGGTCGAATCCCACAAGGATTGGTTGAATGAGCAATTCGGATTAGAAGTTTGTTCTAGTTGAGCGGAATCAAGATTTAGATGAGAATTGCGGAATCTTAAATTGCATGAATTAAAGAGCGAGAAGTTAAAGTGCTGAAATTAAAAAGGGATGGGGATGATTGCATGAATTTAATTGCAGAATATAAAGAGAAAGTGTATATCAGAAATGGGGAATTCATTGGGTTTCAGGAGATATTGAGATCTCCGAATCAACACATCTTTATCCCTTCCTCAACCAATGCATTCATTGAATTTTGCTTGGCAATCTTCTATGATTGGATCCCAATCCCTTGGCTCACCAATTCTCTCTAAAAACAAACAGATTCCCAATCCCTTGGTTTAAATGTTCATAAGAAGAGATGATGCTTGATCTCTGATTATACCACACAGTTTCATGAACCACAATTTGGTAGGATTACATGTCACAATATCCATCCAAACCCCAATCCAATTCACTGTGAGAAAGCTTCTCTAGCATGAATCCTCCATTCCTTTCCCAAGGTTCCGAAGGATTCCAATTATGGATAGTTTCTTTCCCAAGACAACTAACCAATGGAATTAGATCGAGAAGCTTTCTAACAAAATTCAAGAGAAAAGATTGAAGAAGAAGATAAAAACTATTATTGATTCATTGAATTACAATAGAGCTCCCTAACCCAATGAAAGGGGTTTAGTGAATCATAGCTCTGAATTCAATTACAAAGAGTATGAAAACTAGCAAAAATGATCCAAAAGTTCCCAAGTGTAAAAAAAGTCCTCTTTAACTTAAATTCTATCCTATTTATACACTTTCTAAATTGAGCTTCTGTTGTGTTTCATGGGCTTTGAGGCCTTTCCCTGATTTCCTTTTGCTTTGGGTTTATGGTCCAAAATCCTAATGAGGCTGTGATCCAATTCTGTAACATTCATTGAGCAAACTTAGTGATAATCAAGTAATGACACATGACTCAACAAATTGAAATTCCAGACTCATCAATTCTTCAGGCCCAATCCCATAAACCATGATATTCAATTGGGTTTCATACCATAATACATTTAAGTTAATGTTTGGTGCTCAAATGCTAACTTAAACTTCAATATATTTGGCCCAGAAACCCTTTCAAAAAGTGGCGTTTAAGTTGCAGTTTAAGCTTAAACTGGAACTTAAACGTTGGACACTCCTGGAGGTGGTATAATTCAAGCACGTTTAAGCTTCAATTTAAGGTTAAACTGAAGCTTAAACTTGGAAATGGAAGAAAGCAACTACGGAGTGTGGAATGGTCGAACACGTTTAAGCTTCAGTTTAAGGTTAAACTGAAGCTTAAACGTGGAAATGAGAAAGCAACCCTGGAGGCAAATTGTGGTCGAACACGTTTAAGCTCCAGTTTAAGGTTAAACTGGAGCTTAAATGTGGAAATGAAGAAAGGAGCCCAGGAGTGTGAAATGTCGAACACGTTTAAGCTCCAGTTTAAGCTTAAACTGGAGCTTAAACGTGGAAATGGCTTCCTGGTGCATGATTTGGGTCGAACACGTTTAAGCTCCAGTTTAAGGTTAAACTGGAGCTTAAACGTGGAAATGCTCCTTTGGTGCCTTTCTTATTCTGGCGTTTAACTTCCAGTTTAAGGTTAAACTGGAGGTTAAACGCCAGTTTCAGTATTTCTCAGCTTTCATGATTCTGGCGTTTAACTCCAGTTTAACCTTAAACTGGAGGTTAAACGCCACTTTCAGCTTTGGTGCATTTCTTATTCTGGCGTTTAACCTCCAGTTTAACCTTAAACTGGAAGTTAAACGCCAGAATAAGAAATGCACCAAAGCTGAAAGTGGCGTTTAACTCCAGTTTAACCTTAAACTGGAGGTTAAACGCCACTTTCAGCTTTGGTGCATTTCTTATTCTGGCGTTTAACTTCCAGTTTAAGGTTAAACTGGAGGTTAAACGCCACTTTCAGCATTATATGGCTTGGCAGTTTAAGTTCCAGTTTAAGCTTAAACTGGAACTTAAACTCCACATGTGATCTTCAAACTTCCTTTATTGATTTTGTTGCTTCCTTGCCTAGCCTCTTCTTCCCTGAAATCATCCAAACAACTGCATCAAAGTCTTGCAAAATTTCATGAGAATTCTTCCATTCATAGCATTCAAGTAATATCACTAAAAACTCATGGAATTTGCATCAAAATCATACTGTTTGGATGGTTCATTGCTTTGTTGTTCATTTAACCATTCTTGGTTACTTTAAGCTCAAGAAAATGCATAAAACAACTAAAACTAACAGAAAAATGCTAGTGAAACTAGCCTAAGATGCCTTGGCATCAAGGAGCAAGTGATATCTTAGAACAAGAATAAGCTGAATTGAATAGAAGAACAATAGTAATTGCATTGATACTCGAGGTACAGCAGAGCTCCACACCTTAATCTATGGTGTGCAGAAACTCCACCATTGAAAATACATAAGAACAAGGCCGAATGGCCAGCCTCCCATAATCTAAGAACTAGACATCCAAAGATGATCCTAAAATGTCCTATTTGTAGAGAACTAGTAGCTTAGGGTTTACAAAGATGAGTAAATGACATAAAAATCCACTTCCGGGCCCACTTGGTGTGTGCTTGGGCTGAGCATTGAAGCATTTTCGTGTAGAGACTTTTCATGGAGTTAAACCCCAGCTTTTGTGCCAGTTTGGGCGTTTAACTCCCATTCTTGTGCCAGTTCCGGCATTTTACGCCAGAATTCTTGAGCTGACTTGGAACGCCTGTTTGGGCCATCAAATCTCGGGCAAAGGATAGACTATTATACATTGCTGGAAAGCCCAGGATGTCTACTTTCCAACGCAATTAAGAGAGCGCCAATTGGGCTTCTGTAGCTCTAGAAAATTCACTTCGAGTGCAGGGAGGTTAGAATCCAACAGCATCTGCAGTCCTTTTTAGCCTCTGAATCAGATTTTTGCTCAGGTCCCTCAATTTCAGCCAGAAAATACTTGAAATCACAGAAAAACACAAAAACTCATAGTAAAGTATAGAAAAGTAAATTTTAACTAAAAACTAATGAAAATATAATAAAAACTAACTAAAATATACTAAAAACATACTAAAAACAATTCCAAAAAGCGTATAAATTATCCGCTTATCACAACACCAAACTTAAATTGTTGCTTGTCCCCAAGCAACTGAAAATCAAATAAGATAAAAAGAAGAGAATATGCAATGAATTCCAAAAACATCTATGAAGATCAGTATTAATTAGATGAGCGGGGCTTTTAGCTTTTTGCCTCTGAACAGTTTTGGCATCTCACTTTATCCTCTGAAATTCAGAATGATTGGCTTCTCTAGGAACTCAGAATCCAGATAGTGTTATTGTTTCTCCTAGTTAAGTATGATGATTCTTGAACATAGCTACTTTATGAGTCTTGGCCGTGGCCCAAAGCACTCTGTCTTCCAGTATTACCACCGGCTACATACATGCCACAGACACATAACTGGGTGAACCTTTTCAGATTGTGACTCAGCTTTGCTAGAGTCCCCAATTAGAGGTGTCCAGGGTTCTTAAGCACACTTATTTTGCCATGGATCATGACTTTATTTTTTTCTTTTTCTTTTTCCTCTCTTTCTTTCTTTTTTTTTGTATTCACTGCTTTTTCTTGCTCCAAGAATCATTTTTATGATTTTTCAGATCCTCAGTAACATGTCTCCTTTTTCATCATTCTTTCAAGAGCCAACATTCATGAACAACAAATTCAAAAGACATATGCACTATTCAAGCATACATTCAGAAATCAAAAGTATTGCCACCACATCATACTTTTCTTTTTTAATTAAGAACATTTTTCATTTAAGAAAGGTGATGGATTCATAGGACATTCATAAATTTAAGGCATAGACACTAAGACACTATTGATCATAAGACACAAACATAGATAAACATAGGTGTAAAAATTCGAAAAACAGGAAATTAAAGAACAAGGAGATTAAAGAACGGGTCCACCTTAGTGATGGCGGCTTGTTCTTCCTCTTGAAGATCTTATGGAGTGCTTGAGCTCCTCAATGTCTCTTCCTTGCCTTTGTTGCTCCTCTCTCATGATTCTTTGATCTTCTCTAATTTCATGGATGAGAATGGAATGTTCTTGGTGCTCCACCCTTAGTTGTCCCATGTTGGAACTCAATTCTCCTAGGGAGGTGTTGATTTGCTCCCAATAGTTTTGTGGAGGAAAGTGCATTCCTTGAGGCATCTCGGGGATTTCATGATGAGTGGGATCTCTTGTTTGCTCCATCCTTTTCTTAGTGATGGGCTTGTCCTCATCAATGAGGATGTCTCCCTCTATGTCAATTCCGACTGAATAACAGAGGTGACAAATGAGATGAGGGAAGGCTAACCTTGTCAAGGTAGAGGACTTGTCCACCACCTTATAAAGTTCTTGGGATATAACCTTATGAACTTCTACTTCCTCTCCAATCATGATGCTATGAATCATGATGGCCCGGTCTATAGTAACTTCGGACCGGTTGCTAGTGGGAATGATTGAGCGTTGGATAAACTCCAACCATCCTCTAGCCACGGGCTTGAGGTCATGCCTTCTCAGTTGAACCGGCTTCCCTCTTAAATCTCTCTTCCATTGAGTGCCCTCTTCACAAATGTGTATGAGGACTTGGTCCAACTTTTGATCAAAGTTGACCCTTCTAGTGTAGGGGTGTTCATCTCCTTGCATCATGGGCAAGTTGAATGCCACCCTTACATTTTCCAGACTAAAATCTAAGCATTTCCCCCGAACCATTTGGTGCGCGAAATTGTGAACAATACTTTTTCACAACTCTCATAATCCCCGGTAATGGCTCCAAAAACGTGGTAGCTCAATACCATGGCATTACACAACTTCGCACAACTAACCAGCAAGTGCACTGGGTCGTCCAAGTAATAAACCTTACGTGAGTAAGGGTCGATCCCACGGAGATTGTTAGTATTGAAGCAAGCTATGGTCATCTTGTAAATCTTAGTCAGGCAATCTCAAATGTATATGGTGATGAACGAAAATAACATAAAAGATAAAGATAGAGATACTTATGTAATTCATTGGTAGGAACTTCAGATAAGCGTATGAAGATGCCTTCCCTTCCGTCTCTCTACTTTCCTACTGCCTTCATCCAATCCTTCTTACTCCTTTCCATGGCAAGCTTAAGCAAGGGTTTCACCGTTGTCAGTGGCTACCTCCCATCCTCTCAGTGAAAGCGATTGCATATGCTCTGTCACAGCATAGCGGAATTCATCTGTCGGTTCTCAATCAGGCTGGAATAGAATCCAGTGATTCTTTTGCGTCTGTCACTAACGCCCCGCCCTCAGGAGTTTGAAGCACGTCACAGTCATTCAGTCATTGAATCCTACTCAGAATACCACAGACAAGGTTAGACCTTCCGGATTCTCTTGAATGCTGCCATCAGTTCTCGCCTATACCACGAAGACTCTGATCTCACGGAATGGTTGGCTCGTTTGTCAGGCGAGCACTCGGTTGTCAGGCGATCAACCATGCATCGTGCAATCAGGAATCCAAGAGACATTCACTATGGCCTTAGTTGCTTGTAGAACAAGAGTGGTTGTCAGTCACTTTGTTCATGGGTGAGAATGATGATGAGTGTCACAGATCATCACATTCATCAGGTTGAAGAACAAGTGATATCTTAGAACAAGAACAAGCGGAATTGAATAGAAGAACAATAGTAATTGCATTAATACTTGAGGTACAGCAGAGCTCCACACCTTAATCTATGGTGTGTAGAAACTCCACCGTTGAAAATACATAAGCATAAGGTCTAGGCATGGCTGAATGGCCAGCCTCCCAATGATCTAAGATAGCATAAAAATGAAGATAGCTACCAAAGTCTTCTAATACAATAGCAAAAGGTCCTACTTATAAGAACTAGTAGCCTAAGGTGTACAGAAATGAGTAAATGACATAAAAATCCACTTCCAGGCCCACTTGGTGTGTGCTTGGGCTGAGCATTGAAGCATTTTTCGTGCAGAGACTCTTCTTGGAGTTAAACGCCAGCTTTCATGCCAGTTTGGGCGTTTAACTCCCATTTGGGTGCCAGTTCCAGCGTTTAACGCTGGGATTTCTTGAGGTGACTTTGAACGCCGGTTTGGGCCATCAAATCTTGGGCAAAGTATGGACTATCATATATTGCTGGAAAGCCCAGGATGTCTACTTTCCAACGCCGTTGAGAGCGTGCCAATTGGGCTTCTGTAGCTCCAGAAAATCCACTTCGAGTGCAGGGAGGTCAGAATCCAACAGCATCTGCAGTCCTTTTTGGTCTCTGAATCAGATTTTTGCTCAGGTCCCTCAATTTCAGCCAGAAAATACCTGAAATCACAGAAAAACACACAAACTCATAGTAAAGTCTAGAAAAGTGAATTTTAACTAAAAACTAATAAAAATATACTAAAAACTAACTAGATCATATCAAAAACATACTAAAAACAATGCCAAAAAGTATACAAATTATCCGCTCATCACCATTGTAAGCCAATTTTTTGGGTCCAGGTTCACACTTTGATCATGGTTCTTGGTGATCCATGCATTGGCATAGAACTCTTGAACCATTAAGATTCCGACTTGTTGAATGGGGTTGGTAAGAACTTCCCAACCTCTCCTTCGGATCTCATGTCGGATCTCCGGATATTCACTCTTTTTGAGTTTGAAAGGGACCTCAGGGATCACCTTCTTCATGGCCACGACTTCATAGAAGTGGTCTTGATGCACCCTTGAGATGAAACTCTCCATCTCCCATGACTCGGAGGTGGAAGCTTTTGCCTTCCCTTTCCTCTTTCTAGAGGTTTCTCCGGCCTTAGATGCCATAAATGGTTATGGAAAAACAAAAAGCAATGCTTTTACCACACCAAACTTAGAAGGTTTGCTCGTCCTCGAGCAAAAGAAGAAAGAAGAGAGTAGAAGAAGAAGAAATAGAGGAGATGGAGGAGGCTTTGTGGTTCGGCCAAGGGGGAGAAGTAGTGTTTAGGTTGTGTGAAAATGAAGGAGTGAAGATGGGTTTATTTAGGAGTGGAGAGGGGGTGTATGGTTCGGCCATTATGGGTGGGTTTGGGAGGAAAGTGGTTTGAATTTGAATGGTGAGGTAGGTGGGGTTTTATGAAGGATGGATGTGAGTGGTAAAGAGAATAGTGGGATTTGATAGGTGAGGGGTTTTGGGGAAGAGGTGTTGAGGTGATTGGTGAATGGGTCAAGAAGAGAGAGAGTGGTGGGGTAGGTGAGGATCCTGTGGGGTCCACAGATCCTGAGGTGTCAAGGAAAATTCATCCCTGCACCAAGTGGCGAGCAAAAATGCTCCTTCTGCCAATTCTAGCATTTAAACGCCAGGCTGGTGCCCATTTCTGGTGTTTAACGCCAGCTTCTTGCCCTTTCCTGGCATTTAACGCTAGTCGGGTGCCCCTTTCTGGCGTTAAAAGCCCAGAATGGTGCCAGACTGGGCGTTAAACGCCCATTTGCTGCCCTTATTGGCGTTTAAACGCCAGCAAGTTTTCCTCCAGGGTGTGATATTTTTCTTTCTGTTTTTCATTCTGTTTTTGCTTTTTCAATTGATTTTGTGACTTCCATGATCATCAACCTACGGAAAACATAAAATAACAATGGAAAATAGATAAATATAACATTGGGTTGCCTCCCAACAAGCGCTTCTTTAATGTCAGTAGCTTGACAGTGGGCTTTTATGGAGCCTCACAGATACTCAAAGCAATGTTGGAACCTCCCAACACCAAACTTAGAGTTTGAATGTGGGGGTTCAACACCAAACTTAGAATTTGGTTGTGGCCTCCCAACACCAAACTTAGAGTTTGACTGTGGGGACTCTGTTTGACTCTGTTTTGAGAGAAGCTCTTCATGCTTCCTCTCCATGGTTACAGAGGGATATCCTTGAGCATTAAACACAAGGGATTCTTCATTCACTTGAATGATCAATTCTCCTCTGTCAACATCAATCACAGCCTTTGCTGTGGCTAGAAAGGGTCTGCCAAGGATGATGGATTCATCCATGCACTTCCCAGTCCCTAGGACTATGAAATCAGCAGGGATGTAATGGTCTTCAATCTTTACCAGAACATCCTCTACAAGTCCATAAGCTTGTTTTCTTGAATTGTCTGCCATCTCTAGTGAGATTCTTGCAGCTTGCACCTTAAAGATCCCTAGCTTCTCCATTACAGAGAGAGGCATGAGGTCTAGGTCACACAGAGCCTTCTTGAAGGTCATGGTACCTATAATATAAGGTATTGAGAACTTTCCAGGGTCCTGTCTCTTTTGAGGTAATTTCTGCCTAGTCAAGTTATCCAATTCTTTGGTGAGCAAAGGGGGTTCATCCTCCCAAGTCTCATTACCAAATAACTTGTCATTTAGCTTCATGATTGCTCCAAGGTACTTAGCAACTTGCTCTTCAGTGACATCTTCATCCTCTTCAGAGGAAGAATACTCATCAGAGCTCATGAATGGCAGCAGTAAATCCAATGGAATCTCTATGGTCTCAGTGTGAGCCTCAGATTCCCATGGTTCCTTATTAGGGAACTCATTGGCGGCCAGTGGACGTCCATTGAGGTCTTCCTCAGTGGCGATCACTGCCTCTTCCTCCTCTCCAATTTTGGCCATGTTGATGGCCTTACACTCTCCTTTTGGATTCTCTTCTGTATTGTTTGGAAGAGTGCTAGGAGGGAGTTCAATAACTTTCTTACTCAGCTGACCCACTTGTGCCTCCAAGTTTCTAATGGAGGATCTTGTTTCAGTCATGAAACTTTGAGTGGTTTTGATTATATCAGAGACCATGGTTGCTAAGTCAGAGTGGCTCTACTTAGAATTCTCTATCTGTTGCTGAGAAGATGATGGAAAAGGCTTGCCATTGCTAAACATGTTTCTTCCACCATTATTGTTGTTGAAACCTTGTTGAGGTCTCTGTTGATCCTTCCATGAAAGATTTTGATGATTTCTCCATGAAGGATTATAGGTGTTTCCATAGGGTTCTCCCATGTAATTCACCTCTTCCATTGATGGGTTCTCAGGATCATAAGCTTCTTCTTCAGATGAAGCATCCTTAGTACTGCCTGGTGCAGCTTGCATTCTAGACAGACTCTGAGAAATCATATTGACTTGCTGAGTCAATATTTTGTTCTGAGCCAGTATGGCATTCAGAGTATCAATCTCAAGAACTCCTTTCTTCTGATTCATCCCATTATTCACAGGATTCCTTTCAGAAGTGTACATGAATTGGTTATTTGCAACCATTTCAATGAGTTCTTGAGCTTCTGCAGGCGTCTTCTTCAGATGAAGAGATCCTCCAGCAGAGCTGTCCAATGACATCTTGGACAGTTCAGACAGACCATCATAGAAGATACCTATGATGCTCCATTCAGAAAGCATGTCAGAAGGACACTTTCTGATCAATTATTTGTATCTTTCCCAAGCTTCATAGAGGGATTCTCCTTCCTTCTGTCTGAAGGTTTGGACTTCCACTCTAAGCTTACTCAATTTTTGAGGTGGAAAGAACTTTGCCAAGAAGGCATTGACTAGCTTTTCCCAAGAGTTCAGGCTTTCTTTAGGTTGTGAGTCCAACCATATTCTAGCTCTGTCTCTTACAGCAAAAGGGAATAGCATAAGTCTGTAGACCTCAGGGTCAACCCCATTGGTCTTGACAGTGTCACAGATTTGCAAGAATTTAGCTAAAAACTAATGAGGATCTTCCAATGGAAGTCCATGGAACTTGTAATTCTGTTGCATTAGAGAAACTAATTGAGGCTTAAGCTCAAAGTTGTTTGCTCCAATGGCAGGGATAGAGATGCTTCTCCCATAGAAGTCAGGAGTAGGTGCAGTAAAGTCACCCAGCACCTTCCTTGCATTGTTGGCATCGTTGTTGTTTTCGGCTGCCATGTCTTCTTCTTGTTTGAAGATTTCTGTTAGGTCCTCTACAGAGAGTAGTGCTTTAGCTTCTCTTAGCTTTCGCTTCAAGGTCCTTTCAGGTTTAGGGTTAGCCTCAACAAGAATGCTTTTGTCTTTGCTCCTGCTCATATGAAAGAGAAGAGAACAAGAAAATATAGAATCCTCTATGTCACAGTATAGAGATTCCTTGAGGTGTCAGAGGAAAAGAAAAATAGAAGGAAGAGGTAGAAGAATTCGAACTTAGAAAGATAGAGTTCGAATTGTGCATTGAGGAGGAGTGTTAGTCCATAAATAGAAGGCTGTGAGAAGAGGGGAAGAAATTTTCGAAAATTAAAGTGAATTAATTAAAAGAAATTTTGAAAAAATGGTAATTGATTTTCGAAAACTAAGATTGAGAAAGAAAGAAAGTGATTTTGAAAAAGATTTTGAAATTGGAAATCAAAGAGATATGATTGAAAACTATTTTGAAAAAGATGTAATTGAAAAGTTATGGTTTTAAAGAGATATGATTGAAAAAAAATTTAAAAAGATTTGATTTTTAGAATCAATGACTTGGCTAACAAGAAAAGATATGATTCAAACATTAAACCTTTCTCAACAGAAAAGGCAACATACTTGAAATGTTGAATCAAATCATTAATTGTTAGCAAGTATTTTTTTGAAAATGGAAAGAAATTGATTTTGAAAATATATGATTGAAAAGATATGATTTGAAAAATATTTTATTTTGAAAAATTATGGAAACATGAAAAAAATTTGAATTAAAAACAAAATCTTTCCTCTTGTGTCATCCTGGCGTTAAACGCCCAAAATGGTATCCATTCTGGTGTTTAACGCCCAAAATGCTACCCTTTTGGGCGTTAAACGCCAGTTTTCCTTCCTCACTGGGCATTTTGAACGCCCAGCTTTTTCTGTGTAATTCCTTTGTTGTATGTTCTGAATCTTCAATTCTCTGTATTATTGACTTGAAAAGACACAACAAATTTTTTTGGATTTTTAATAATGAGGAATAATCAAAATGCAACTAAAATCAAATAAACAATGCATGCAAGACACCAAACTTAGAAGTTTGTATACTATTGACACTAACAAATTGAGAATGCATATGAGAAATAACAAAACACACAAAACACGAGAATTTAAAGATCAGAGCAAGTAAATCATCAAGAACAACTTGAAGATCAATGTAGACACATGAAAAATGCAAGAAGAACAGAAACATGCAATTGACACCAAACTTAAAATGAGACACTAGACTCAAACATAAAATATTTTTGGTTTTTTTTTATGATTTTGTAATTTTTTTGGATTTTTCGAAAATTATATGGAAAAGAAAATAAAGAGATTCAAAATTTTTAATAAGAATTCCAGGAATCATGCAATGTTAGTCTAAAGCTTCAGTCTAAAGAAATTAGACATGGCTAGCCAAGCTTCAGCAGGACATTACATTCAAGAGCAAAATTGATGAAAATCAATCAGTTTTGGTTATGATAAGAACATCACCTTGAAACTCTAGAATTCATTCTTAAAAATTCAGAAGAAAAATACCTAATCTAAGCAACAAGATGAACCGTCAGTTGTCCAAACTCAAACAGTCACCGGCAACGGCGCCAAAAACTTGGTGCACGAAATTGTGATCATCAATGGCGCCATCAACATGGTACGCTCAATTGCAATCTCAACTCTTTATCACAACTTCGCACAACTAACCAGCAAGTGCACTGGGTCGTCCAAGTAATAAACCTTACACGAGTAAGGGTCGATCCCACAGAGATTGTTGGTATGAAGCAAGCTATGGTCATCTTGTAAATCTTAGTCAGGCGGATTCAAATGGTTATGGAGGATTAATGATTAAAAGATAAATAAAACATAAAATAAATATAGAGATACTTATGTAATTCATTGGTGAGAATTTCAGATAAGCGTATGGAGATGCTTTTCCCCTTCCGTCTCTCTACTTTCCTACTGTATTCATCCAATTCTTCTTACTCCTTTCCATGGCAAGCTGTATGTTGGGCATCACCATTGTCAATGGCTACAGTCCCGTCCTCTCAGTGAACATGTTCAACGCGCTCTGTCACAGCACGGCTATTCATCTGTCGGTTCTCGATCATGTCAGAATAGAATCCAGTGATTCTTTTGCGTCTGTCACTAACGCCCTACAATCGCGAGTTTGAAGCTCGTCACAGTCATTCAATCCTTGAATCCTACTCAGAATACCACAGACAAGGTTTAGACCTTCCGGATTCTCTTGAATGCCGCCATCAATTCTAGCTTATACCACGACGATTCCGATTAAGGGATCCAAGAGATATCCACTCAATCTAAGGTAGAACGGAAGTGGTTGTCAGGCACACGTTCATAGGTGTGAATGATGATGAGTGTCACGGATCATCACATTCATCAAGTTGAGGAGCAAGTGATATCTTAGAATAAGAATAAGCTGAATTGAATAGAAGAACAATAGTAATTGCATTGATACTCGAGGTACAGCCGAGCTCCACACCTTAATCTATGGTGTGCAGAAACTCCACCATTGAAAATACATAAGAACAAGGTCTAGGAATGGCCGGATGGCCAGACTCCCATAATCTAAGAACTAGACGTCCAAAGATGATCCTAAGATCTAAAGTGACCAAAAGATTAAAATACAATAGCAAAAGGTCCTATTTGTAGAGAACTAGTAGCTTAGGGTTTACAAAGATGAGTAAATGATATAAAAATCCACTTCCGGGCCCAGTTGGTGTGTGCTTGGGCTGAGCATTAAAGCATTTTCGTGTAGAGACTTTTCTTGGAGTTAAACGCCAGCTTTTGTGCCAGTTTGGGCGTTTAACTCCCATTCTAGTGCCAGTTCCGGCGTTTTACGCCAGAATTCTTGAGCTGACTTGGAACGCCTATTTTGGCCATCAAATCTTGGGCAAAGTATGGACTATCATATATTGCTGGAAAGCCCAGGTTGTATAATTTCCAACGCCGTTGAGAGCGCGCCAATTGGGCTTCTGTAGCTCCAGAAAATCCACTTCGAGTGCAGGGAGGTCAGAATCCAACAGCATCTGCAGTCCTTTTTAGCCTCTGAATCAGATTTTTACTCAGGTCCCTCAATTGCAACCAGAAAATACCTGAAATCATAGAAAAACACACAAACTCATAGTAAAGTCCAGAAAAGTAAATTTTAACTAAAAACTAATAAAAATATAATAAAAACTAACTAAAACATACTAAAAACAATGCCAAAAAGCATATAAATTATCCGCTCATCACATACAGAGGGCATTTACATGCCTAAATGGTACAGGGATGAGAAATCTTTGACACCTCTGGATCTGTAGACCCTATAGGATCCCCATCTACCCCACCTCTCTCCCCCTCACACATGTCTATAAACACTCTACCCAAAACATCACTCACCTATCAAATCCTATCCTCTTCCCTATATTCTCTTTACTAATCACCTCCGTCCCTTTTCCCAAAAAAACCCAACCTACCTCACTTTTCAAATTCAAATACTTTTTCCTCCCAAACCCAACCTCGAATACACGAACCTACCTCTCCCTCCCACTCTTATATAAACCCCTCCACACTCCTTCATTTTCAAACATTACCAACACCACTATTACCCCTTGGCCGAACCACATACCACCCTCCATCTCCTCTATTTTCCTATTTTTCCCCTTCTTTCTTTCTTCTTTTGATCAATGACGATCAAACCTTTTAAGTTTGGTGTGGTAAAAGCATTGCTTTTTGTTTTTCCATAACCATTTATGGCACCTAAGGCCGGAGAAACCTCTAGAAAGAGGAAAGGGAAAGCAAAAGCTTCCACCTCCAAGTCATGGGAGATGGAGAGATTCATCTCAAAAGTCCATCAAGACCACTTCTTTGAAGTTGTGGCCAAGAAGAAGGTGATCCCTGAGGTCCTGATGAGCGGATATTTTATACGCTTTTTGGGGTAATTTCATGTAGATTTTAGTATGTTTTAGTTAGTTTTTAGTATAATTTTATTAGTTTTTAGGAAAAAATCATATTTCTGGACTTTAATATGAGTTTGTGTATTTTTCTATAATTTCAGGTATTTTCTGGCTGAAATTGAGGGAGCTGAGCAAAAATCTGATTTAGGCTGAAAAAAGACTGCTGATGCTGTTGGATTCTGATCTCCCTGCACTTGGAATAGATTTTTTGGAGATATAGGAGTCCAATTGGCGCGCTCTCAATTGGGTTGGAAAGTAGACATCCTGGGCTTTCCAGCAATATATAATAGTTCATACTTTGTGCGAAGATAGACGATGTAAACTGGCGTTTAACGCCAGTTCCATGTTGTAGTCTGGCGTTCAGCGCCAGAAACAGGTTGCAAGTTAGAGTTCAAAGCCAGAAACAGGTTACAACCTGGCATTCAACTCCAAAAACAGCCCAGGCAAGTGAGAAGCTTAAGTCTCAGCCCCAGCACATACCAAGTGGGCCCCAAAAATGGATTTCTGTACTATCCATCTTAGCTTACTCATTTTTTGTAAACCTAGGCTACTAGTTTAGTATTTAAACAACTTTTAGAGACTTATTTTGTATCTCATGACATTTTTAGATCTGAATTATATACCTTTTGACGGCATGAGTCTCTAAACTCCATTCTTGGGGGTAAGGAGCTCTGCAGCGTCTTGATGAATTTGCAATGATTTTTGTTTTCCATTCAAACACGCTTGTTCTTATCTAAGATGTTCATTCGCGCTTCTCTACGAAGAAGGTGATGATCCGTGACACTTATCACCTTCCTCAATCCATGAACATGTGCCTGACAACCACTTCCGTTCTACATTAGATTGAATGAGTATCTCTTAGATTCCTTAATCAGAATCTTCGTGGTAAAAGCTAGAATCCATTGGCAGCATCCTTGAGAATCCAAAAAGTCTAAACCTTGTCTGTGGTATTTCGAGTAGGATTCAAGGATTGGATGACTGTGACGAGCTTAAAACTCACGAGTGTTGGGCGTAGTGACAGACGCAAAAGGATCAATGGATCTTATTCTGACATGATCGAAAACCGACAAATGATTAGCCGTGTTGTGACAGAGCATTTGGACCATTTTCACTAAGAGGATGGGAAGTAGCCATTGACAACGGTGACACCCTACATACAGCTTGCCATAGGAGGAACCTTGCGTGTGTGAAGAGGAGGACAAGGGAAAAGCTGAAATTCAGAGGACAAAGCATCTCCAAAACTCCAACATATTCTCCATTACTACATAATAAGTATTTATTTCATGCTCTTTTATTTATTTGCAATTCAAACTGATAATAAAAATTGATATCCTAACTAAGAGTTACAAGATAACCATATATTGCTTCAAACCAACAATCTCCGTGGGATTCGACCCTTACTCACGTAAGGTATTACTTGGACAACCCAGTGCACTTGCGGGTTAGTTGTACGAAGCTGTGAGAAATAGTCCATTAATATTGGCATACACAATTTTGTGCACCAAGTTTTTGGCGCTGTTCCCGGGGATTGTTTGAGTTTGAACAACTGACGGTGATTCTTGTTACTTAGATTAGGAAAAATTTGTCTTTTTAGTTTAGAGTCATTAGGATTGCATCTTCTATTATTCCTTTTTAAATTTTTTTAAAATATCATTTTTCTTTAATTGAATTTTCATTTTTATTTATGAGTTTAGTGTCATGTTTTAAGTTTGGTGTCAATTGCATGCTTTTCTTTGTCTTTCAATTTTCGAATTGCATGTTCTTTGTTTTTCCTTGATCTTCAAATTGTTCTTGTCAATTTTTCTTGTTTGATCTTTGGTTTGTCTTGTTTTGTGTCTTTTCTTGTTTTTCTTGTGCTTTTTTTCAAATTTTTAGTTTTCAAAATTTTTTTTTATTTATTAATTACCTTTTTAAAACACATTAAATTTATAGCTCAGTTGGCTAGAGCGTTGGCTTATGTTCTTGGCAATTGGGTATCTTCTTTTTAAATCTTTTTCAAAAATAATTTTTCTTTGATTGATTCTTGTGGCAAACTTTAAGTTTGGTGTTCTCTTGTTAATTTTCTTTAATTTTCAAAAATTTAATTTGTTTTTCAAAAAAATTTTAAGTTTGGTGTTCTTTCTTTTGTTCTTGTTGTTCTTGTGAATCTTCAAAGTGTTCTTGAATCTTCTTTGTGTTGTGATCTTAAAATTTTTAAGTTTGGTGTCCCTTGGTGTTTTCCTTCCAAAATTTTTGAAAAAAAAAGAGCATTAGATCTAAAAGTTTTTAAGTCTTGTGTCTTTTGTGTGTTTTTCTCTTTCATCATAAAATTCAAAAATAAAAAAATATCTTTTCCTTTAATTTCTCATAATTTTCGAATTACTTGAGTTGACTTGGTCAAAATTTTTCAAATCATATCTTTTTCAAAAATATCCTAACCACTTTATCTTTCCTCACTTTTTCGAAAATCTTCATAAAATATTTTCAAATTTTTGTATTTTTTATTTTTTATTTTATTTTTTTATTTTTCGTTTTTTTTGTTTTGGTTTTTATTTTATTCTATTTTATTATTTTGAAAATAATTTTTCAATATAATAAAATAAATCCACATCATCTCCCTTTCTCCATTATGAACCTAAGTGGAAATGAACAGTCCAGAAGGACTCTGGGATCATATGCTAACCCCACTACTGCTTCATATGGGAGTAGTATCTGTATACCCTCCATCGGAGTCAGTAGCTTTGAGTTGAACCCTCAGCTCATTATCATGGTGCAGCAAAATTGTCAGTATTCCAGTCTTCCACAGGAAGAACCTACAGAGTTTCTGGTACAGTTTTTACAAATTGCTGACACAGTACATGATAAAGAAGTAGATCAGGATGTCTACAAATTGTTACTGTTTCCATTTGCTGTAAAAGACCAAGCTAAGAGGTGGTTAAATAACCAACCTAAGGACAGCATAAAGACATGGAAACAGATGTCAGAAAAATTCCTGAATCACTATTTTCCTCCAAAACGGATGACATAGCTAATGCTGAGCATCCAAGGCTTCAAACAAGGAGATAATGAATCCCTTTATGATGCCTGGGAGAGATACAGAGAGATGCTAAGAAAATGCCCCTCTGAAATGTTTTCAGAGTGGGTGCAGTTAGACATCTTTTATTATGGGCTTACAGAGAAAGCTCAGATTTCTCTAGACCACTCATCTAATGGATCAATACACATGAGAAAAATAATTGAAGAAGCTCAAGAGCTCATTAATACAGTTGCCAGAAATCAGCATTTGTATCTAAGTAGTGAACCTTCCATGAAAAAAAAGGCTAAAACAGTAACTGCTGAACTAAGTCCTGCAGAACAAGTTACTGAATTCAATCAGCAATTAGATTTTCTAACAAAACAGCTAGCAGAATTCAAGGAGATATTGCAAGAAACAAGAATCGCTAATATGAATATGGAAGTGCAGTTGAAGCAAATAGAACAGCAGTTATCAAAACAAATAACAGAAGAATGCCAAGCAGTTTAATTAAGAAGTGGAAAAACATTAAATACCTTACTTCAAGGCAGTAGGAAGCCAAGAAATGAATAGACTGCTATCCAAAATCCCTCTGAGGATAGTCAGAGCCCAGAGAGGAATAATTCTGGCGCTCAAACGCCAGAAAATGGGTGGAAAGCTGGCGTTGAACGTCCAACCCATGCTCAGTCCTGGCGTCCAACGCCAGAAACAAGCAAGGAACTGGCGTTGAACGCCCAGAGGAAGCACATTTCTGGCGTTCAGATGCCAAAAATAGGTAAGGAGTTGGCGTCTAATGCCACTCCAGCTTCCACTCCTGGCATTCAAACGCCAGTGGGAAATCAGACACATACAAGTGCTGATAGTAACTCCTCTAAAAAGGCTTCTCAACCCACATCTGTAGGTAATAAACCTGTAGCAACTAAGGTTGAGGAATACAAAGCCAAAATGCCTTATCCTCTGAAAATCTGCCATGCGGAATAGGATAAGCAATTTGCTCGCTTTGCAGACTATCTCATGACTCTTGAAATAAAGATTCCATTTGCAGAGGCACTTGAGCAAATACCTTCTTATGCTAAGTTCATGAAAGAGATCTTAAGTCATAAGAAGGATTGGAGAGAAACTGGAAAAGTTTACCTCACTGAAGAATGCAGTGCAGTCATTCTGAAAAGCTTACCAAGAAAGCTTAAAGATCTCGGAAGCTTTATGATACCATGCACATTAGAGGGTACTTGCACCAAGCAAGCTCTATGTGATCTTGGGGCAAGTATCAACCTAATACCTGCATCTACTATCAGAAAGCTTGGTTTGACTGAAAAAGTCAAACCAACCCGGATATGTCTCCAACTTGCTGATGGCTCCATTAAATACCCATCAGGCGTGATTGAAGACATGATTGTCAAGGTTGGGCCATTTGCCTTTCCCACTGACTTTGTGGTGCTGGGAATGGAGAAGCACAAGAGTGAAACTCTCATTCTAGGAAGACCTTTCCTAGCAACTGGACGAACCCTCATTGACGTCCAAAAAGGGGAACTAACCCTGAGAGTCAATGATGACGAGTTTAAGTTGAATGTTGTCAAAGCTATGCAGCATCCAGACACCCAAAATGACTGCATGAGTATTGATATTATTGACTCTCTGGTAAAAGAGGTTAATATGATCGAGAGTCTCGAATCAGAGCTAGAGGATATCTTTAAAGATGCTCAGCCTGATCTGGAGGAACCTGAGAGAATAATAGAACTTTGAAAATCCCTCAGGAAAAGGAGAAACCTCCCAAACCCGAGCTCAAACCATTACCACCATCCCTAAAATATGCATTTCTGGGAGAAGGTGATACCTTTCCTGTAATCATAAGCTCTACCTTAGAACCACAGGAAGAGAAAGCACTAATACAAGTGCTAAGGACACACAAGACAGCTCTTGGGTGGTCTATCAGTGATCTTAAGGGCATTAGCCCAGCCAGATGCATGCACAAGATCCTATTGGAGGGTGACACTAAGCCAGTGGTTCAACCACAGAGGTGGCTGAATCCAGCCATGAAGGAGGTGGTGTAGAAGGAGGTCACTAAATTACTAGAGGCTAGGATTATTTATCCTATTTCTGATAGCCCCTGGGTAACCCCTTTTCAAGTCGTCCCTAAGAAGGGTGATATGACAGTGGTTCATAATGAAAAAAATGAACTGGTTCTACAAGAACAGTTATAGGGTGGCGTATGTGTATTGATTA
The DNA here is from genome assembly GCF_003086295.3 of Arachis hypogaea. Taxonomy (NCBI): domain Eukaryota; kingdom Viridiplantae; phylum Streptophyta; class Magnoliopsida; order Fabales; family Fabaceae; genus Arachis; species Arachis hypogaea. Next base: position 32,554,829 of record NC_092041.1, read on the forward strand.
CAGAAGGCTCAATACAGCTACCAGAAAGGATCATTTTTCTTTATCATTCATAGACCAAATGCTAGAAAGACTAGCAGGTCATGAATACTACTGCTTCCTGGATGGATATTCAGGTTATAATCAAATTGCAGTAGATCCCCAGGATCAAGAGAAAACAGCATTCACATGTCCATCCGGAGTATTTGCATACAGAAGGATGCCATTTGATCTGTGCAATGCACCTGCAACTTTCAAAGGTGCATGCTCTCTATTTTCTCTGATATGGTGGAAAGATTTCTGGAAGTCTTCATGGATGACTTTTCAGTATTTGGAGACTCATTCAGCTCCTGTCTTGACCATCTAGCACTTGTCCTAAAGAGGTGCCAAGAGACTAACCTAGTTTTAAACTAGGAGAAATGTCACTTTATGGTGAATGAAGGAATTGTCCTTGGGCACAAAATTTCGAACAAGGGAATAGAAGTGGATCAAGATAAGGTAGAGGTAATTGAAAAATTACCACCACCTGCCAATGTTAAGGCAATCAGAAGCTTTCTGGGGCATGCAGGATTCTATAGGAGGTGTATAAAAGATTTTTCAAAAATCGCCAAACCTCTGAGTAATCTGCTAGCTGCTGACACGCCATTTATCTTTGATAAGAAGTGTCTACAGGCGTTTGAGGCTCTAAAAGCTAAGCTGGTCACAGCACCAGTCATCTCTTTACTAGACTAGACATTACCATTTGAACTGATGTGTGATGCCAGTGACCATGCCATTGGTGCAATGTTTGGACAAAGGCATGACAAGCTTCTGCACGTCATTTACTATGCCAGTCATATTTTAAATGACGCATAGAAGAACTACACAACCATAGAAAAAGAGTTACTTATAGTGGTTTACGCCATTGACAAGTTCAGATCTTACTTAGTAGGATCAAAAGTGATTGTGTATACTGACCATGCTGCTCTTAAATATCTACTCACAAAGCAGGATTCAAAACCCAAACTCATCAGATGGGTGTTGCTTCTGCAAGAGTTTGATATAGAAATAAGAGACAGAAAAGGGACAGAGAACCAAGTAGCAGATCACCTGTCCCGAATAGAACCAGTAGAAGGGGCGTCCCTCCTTCTTACTGAGATCTCTGAAAACTTTCTGGATGAGCAACTCTTTGCCATCCAGGAAGTGCCATGGTTTGCAGACATTGCAAACTACAAGGTAGTGAGATTCATACTGAAAGAGTACAGTAGGCAGCAATCAGAGAAATTGATCACGAATGCAAAGTACTATCTTTGGGATGAACCATATCTCTTAAAGAGATGTGCAGACGGAGTAATCCGTAGATGTGTGCCTAAAGAAGAAGCACAGAAGATCCTCTGGCACTGCCATGGATCACAGTATGGAGGACATTTTGGAAGTGAGCAAACTGCCACAAGAGTCCTCCAATGTGGCTTCTACTGGCCTACTCTCTATAAAGACTCCCGAGTGTTTGTACTTAATTGTAACAGTTGCCAAAGATCTGGCAATCTGCCTCACAGTTATGCCATGCCTCAACAAGGGATCTTGGAGATTGAGTTGTTTGACGTATGGGGTATTGACTTCATGGGGCCCTTCCCACCATCATACTCATACACTTATATTCTGGTGGCAATAGATTATGTGTCCAAATGGGTGGAAACCATTGCAACCCCCACTAATGACACTAAGACAGTGCTGAAATTCCTTCAGAAACACATCTTTAGCAGATTTGGTATCCCTAGAGTACTAATCAGTGATGGGGGCACTCATTTCTGTAATAAATAGCTTTACTCTGTTTTGGTTCGATATGGAGTTAGCCACAGGGTGGCAACCCCATATCATCCACAGACAAATGGGCAAGCTGAAGTCTCTAATAGAGAACTTAAAAGAATCCTGGAACGGACAGTGATTAACCGTAAAGGGATTGGGTAAGAAGCTTGGATGATGCTCTGTGGGCTTCAAGACACCTATAGGAACTTCTCCATACCAGCTGGTGTATGAAAAAGCCTGTCACTTGCCAGTGGAACTGGAACATAAGGCCTATTGGGCAACCAGATTCCTAAACCTTGATGCCAAGTTAGCTGGAGAAAAATCAATTGCTCCAGTTAAATGAGCTAGAGGAATTCAGACTCAATGCTTTTGAAAATGCAAAAATTTACAAAGAGAAAGCAAAAAGATGGCATGATAAGAAACTATCATCCAGAGTCTTTAAGCCAGGGCAGAAAGTTCTGCTATTTAATTCTAGGCTCAGATTATTCCCTGGGAAATTGAAATCCCGGTGGAGAGGTCCATATGTGATTACAAGTGTGTCACCATATGGATACGTGGAGCTTTAGGATAATGATTCTAACAAAAAGTTTATTGTTAATAGACAGAGAGTCAAACATTATCTTGAAAGCAATTTTGAGCAAGAATGCTCAAAACTGAGATTTGATTAAAGCTCAGTAATAGTCCAGCTAAAGATAATAAAGAAGCACTTGCTGGGAGGCAACCAAGCCATTATCAAGGCTTAATTGTTAATTAATTGATTTTTACAGGTCTATGTCAACTATCTTCAAGGTAAAATAGCAATTGCTTGAGTTCACAGAGTGACAGAAGGATTCGGAGGATAAAACAGCAAAAAGGAAGCTCACTAGTGCGAAAAAGCCAGTAAGAGCTGTTTTGGGCGTTGAACGCCCAAAAGAAGCATCTACTGGGCGTTCAACGCCAGTAAAAATAGCCTTCTGGGCATTAAACGCCAGAAAGAAGCATCTTTTAGGCATTGAACACCAGAAAGAAGCACTTTTTGGGCGTTTAACGCCTGTTTTACAGTGTCCTGGGTGTTCAGAAAAATGCCCAGTGACAAAGGAGTTTCTGGCGTTCAACGCCAGCTAGAAGCAATAGCTAGGCGTTGAACGTCCGAAAGAAGCTGCAAATGGGCGTTAAACGCCCAAAACATGCAGTGTTTGGGCGTTTAACGCCAGGATTGTAAGGAGGAGGTAAATTCGTTTTCAAATCACATTTTTCCAAATTTTTATGTTCCAATTCATAATTTCTTGCATAAACATGTTACAAACTCTCATCCTTCAGTTCCAAAAATTTTAATCCTAATTTTTAAAATCCCTTTTTCAAAAGATATCAAATGTATCTTAATTCATAAACACAAATCCTTTTCAAATCCTCTCCAACTTATTTTCAAATCTTTTTCAAAACTTAATTATCTTTTCAAATTAATCCCAAATTTTTTTCTAAAAATTCAAATTTATCTTTTTCAGATATCTTCTATATCTTTTCAATTTTCAATTATATCTTTTTTCTATCATATTTATCTTTTACAAATCATATCTTCTATCTTATTTTTCTTCAAAATTTTTAAAAACATACCCCCTCCCTTTAAATCCACATTCGGCCTCTCTCCTCTCCTCCACAATTCGAAAACTAGCTCTGCTTCTATCCCTTTCCTTTCTTTTCTTTTGCTTGACGACAAGCAAACCTCTAAGTTTGGTGTGTTTATCTGTGATCACTAAGCCATACCCACTAAGATCATGGCTCCTAAAGGAAAACAACCCACTCCAAGAGGCAAGAAAGAGAGTATTTCAAAACCACTTTGGAATCAAGGGAAGTTCTTAAGCAAAGAACTTTCAGACCATTACTACAAAATAATGGGTCTAAGGTCAGTGATCCCGGAAGTTAAATTTGATCTGAAAGAAGACGAATATCCGGAGATCCAAGAGCAAATTCGAAACAGGAACTGGGAAGTCCTAGCTAATCTTGAAACGAAGGTGGGAAGAAACATGGTTCAGGAATTCTATGCTAATCCATGGCAAACAGACAGACAGAGAATATCTGGAACTGCCCTCTATGACTATCGGACCTTGGTCAGAGGAAAGATTGTTCACATCCACCTTGACAAAATCAGTGAGATCTTTAAGCTACCTCAGCTGAAAGATGACCCAGACTCCTTTAATAGGAGAATGATGAGAACAAATAAGGGCTTGGACAAGATTCTAGAAGACATATGCATCCCTGAAACTAGGTGGACCCATTCTTTGATTTCCTTGTTCTAAATTTTCTGTTTTTCGATTTTTATGCTTTATGTGTTATCAATGTTTGTGTCTTCACTACATGACCATTAGTGTCTAAGTATCTATGTCTTAAAGCTATGAATAAATCCATGAATCCTTCACCTTTCTTAAATGAAAAATGTGCCTAATTACAAAAGAATAAGAAGTACATGAATTTCAAATGTTATCTTGAAATTAGTTTAATTATTTTGATGTGGTGGCAATACTTTTTGTTTTCTGAATGAATTCTTGAACAGTGCATATTTTTTATAGTGAAGTTTATGAATGTTAAAATTGTTGGCTCTTGAAAGAATGATGAACAAAGAAAAATGTTATTGATAATCTGAAAAATCATGAAATTGATTCTTGAGGCAAGAAAAAGCAGTGAATAACAAAGCTTGCGAAAAAGGGCAAAAATTAAAAGAAAAAGAAAGAAAAAGAAAAAGCAAGCAGAAAAAGCCAATAGCCCTTTAAACCAAAAGGCAAGGGTAAAAAGGATCCAAGGCTTTGAGCATTAATGGATATGAGGGCCCAAGGAAATAAAATCCAGGCCTAAGCGGCTAAAACAAGTTGTCCCTAACCATGTGCTTGTGTCATGATGGTCCAAGTGAAAAGCTTGAGACTGAGTGGTTAAAGTCGTGATCCAAAGCAGAAAGAGTGTACTTAAGAACTCTGGACACCTCTAACTGGGGACTTTAGGAAAGCTGAGTCACAATCTATAAAGGTTCACCCAGTTATGTGTCTGTGGTATTTATGTATCTGGTGGTAATACTGGAAAACAAAATGCTTAGGGTCACAGCCAAGACTCATAAAGTAGCTGTGTTCAAGAATCAACATACTGAACTAGGAGAATCAATAACACTATCTAAAGTTCTGAGTTCCTATAGATGCCAATCATTCTGAATTTCAAAGGATAAAATGAGATGCCAAAATTATTCAGAAGCAAAAAGCTACTAGCCCCGCTCATCTAATTAGGACTAAGTTCATTGATATTGTGAGATTCATTGTATATTCTCTTCTTTTTATCCTATTTTGTTTTCAGTTGCTTGGGGATAAGCAACAATTTAAGTTTGGTGTTGTGATGAGCGGATAATTTATACGCTTTTTGGCATTCTTTTTAGGTAGGTTTTAGTATGATTTAGCTAGTTTTTAGTAAATAATTATTAGTTTTTATGCAAAAATCACATTTTTGGACTTTACTATGAGTTTGTGTATTTTTTTGTGATTTCAGGTATTTTCTGGCTGAAATTGACGAACCTGAGCAAAAATCTGATTCAGAGGTTGAAAAAGGACTGCTGATGCTGTTGGATTCTGACCTCCCTGCACTCGAAATGAATTTTCTGGAGCTACAGAAGCCCAATTAGTGCGCTCTCAATTTCGTTGAAAAGTAGACATCCTGGGATTTCCAGCTATATATAATAGTCTATACTTTGTCCGGGTTTTGATGATGCAAACTGGCGTTCAAACGCCAACTTCCTGCCCTATTCTGGCATTAAACGCCAAAAACAGGATAAAAGCTGGAGTTAAATGCCCAAACTGGCATAAAAGCTAGCGTTTAACTCCAAGAAAAGTCTCTACACGTGAAAGCTTCAATACTCAGCCCAAGCACACACCAAGTGGGCCTGAAAGTGGATTTCTGCATCATTTACTTATTTCTGTAAACCCTAGTAAGTAGTCTAGTATAAATAGGACCTTTTACTATTATATTTTCATCTTTGGATTATCCTTAGGTCATCTTTGATAAGTTTTATGCTATCTTATACTTTTATGGGGGCTGGCCATTCGACCTTGCCTAGACCGTGTTCTTATGTATTTTCAACGGTGGAGTTTCTACACACCATAGATTAAAGTGTGGAGCTCTGCTGTTCCTCGAGTATTAATGAAAAGTACTATTGTTCTCTATTCAATTCAAGCTTATTCTTGTTCTAAGATATTCATTCACACACAAGAACATGATGAATGCGATGATTATGTGACACTCATCACCATTCTCAATTTATGAACGCATGCCTGACAACCACTTCTGTTCTACGTGAAAACAAGCTTTAATGTATATCTCTTGGATTCCTGGTTCACGACGCATGGTTGCCTCTCCTGACAACAGAGCCTTCCATTCCGTGAGATCAGACTCTTCGTGGTATAAGCTAGAATCAATTGGCAGCATTCTTGAGATCCGAAAAGTCTAAACCTTGTCTGTGGTATTCCGAGTAGGATCTGGGATGGGATGACTGTGATGAGCTTCAATCTCATGACTGTTGGGCGTAGTGACAGACGTAAAAGGATCACAGGAACCTATTCCAACACAAGTGAGAACTCACAGATGATTAGCCCTACGTAACCCGTAGTTGGACCATTTTTACTGAGAGGATGGACGGTAGCCATTGACAATGGTGATCCCCCAACATACAGCTTGCCTTGGAAAGGAGTATGAATGATTGAATGAAGGCAGTAGGAAAGCAGAGATTCAGAAGGAATAACGCATCTCCATACGCTTATCTGAAATTCCCACCAATGAATTACATAAGTATCTTTATCTTTATTTTATGTTTATTTATCTTTTAATTATCAAAGATACATAACCATTTGAATCCATCTGACTGAGATTTACAAGATGACCATAGCTTGCTTCAAGCCGAAAATCTCCGTGGGATTGACCCTTACTCACGTAAGGTATTACTTGGATGTCCCAGTGCACTTGCTGGTTAGTTGTGCGGAATTGTAAGGAAAGTGTTGAGATTATGATCGTGTGTACCAAGCTTTCGGTGCCGTTGTCAGAGATCACAATTTCATGCACCAGAATGGCTGCCTGTTTGGGCGTTGAACACCCATCCAGTGCTGAACGCCAGCTTTTCTGCCAGGATATGCGTTAACGCCAGGCTTGCTGCCATTGTGGGCGTTGAACGCCCAGTGAAGGCTTATTCACTGGCATTTAATGTCTTCCCATTCTCCTCCAATTCAAACTCAAGCTCCATGGTTATGGACTTGCGCTCTTCTCTAGAATTAACCTCAGTATTATTGGGAAGAATGTCAGGAGGGATCTCAAAGATCCTTTTGCTCAGTTGACCAACTTGTACCTCCAAGTTTCTAATGGAGGACCTTGTTTCATTAATGAAACTATGGGTCGTCTTAGTGAGGCTGAAGACCAAAGTGGCTAAGTCAGAAAAGCTCTACTTAGAGGTCTCCATATTCTCTTGAGAAGATGGGAATGGTGGTCTGTTATTGAACCTATTCTGGTTCCTACCACCTTGATTGTTTGAAACTTTGTTGAGGTTTCTGTTGATCCTTCTGTGAGAGGTTAGGATGTTTCCTCCATGAAGGGTTGTAAGTGTTTCGATAGGATTCTCCTATGTAATTCACCTCCTCCATGGTGGGTTGATCAGGATCATAGGCTTCTTCTTCAAGAGAAGCTTCCTGATTACTGCTAGCTACAGTTTGCATCCTAGTGAGATGTTGAGAGATCATGTTGACCTATTAGGTTAAGATCTTATTCTAAGCCAGGATGGCATTCAGAGTCTCAACTTCATGAACTCCTTTCTTTTGAGAGGTACCATGGTTTACATGATTTCTCTCAGAGGTGTACATGAATTGGTTGTTTGCAACCATCTCAATAAGTTCTCTAGCTTCTGCATGCATTTTTTTCAAGTGGAGAGATCCACCTGTAGGACTGTCCAATGAAATTTTGGACATCTCAGACAAGCCATCATAGAACATGCCTATGATGGACCATTCTGAAAGCATGTCAAGAGGACATCTCCTGATCAGTTGTTTGTATCTTTCCCAAGCTTCATAGAGGGATTCACCTTCTCTTTGTCTAAAGGTTTGAACTTCCACTCTAATCTTGCTCATCTTTTAAGGACGAAAGAACTTAGCCATAAAAGCATTAACTAGCTTTTCCCAAGAGTCAAGACTCTCTCTTTATTGGGCATCCAACCAGAACTGAGCGCTGTCTCTTAAGGCAAAGGGAAAGAGCATCAGCTTGTAGACTTCAGGATTAGCTCCATTAGTTTTTAAAGAATCACAAATCTGTAAAAATTCTGCAAAGAACTGATGTGGATCTTCCAGTGGAAGTCCATGGAATTTGCAATTCTGCTACAGAAGAGAAAAATTGTTAGCTCCAATGGCAGGTACAGCAATGCTTTTGCCTTAAAAGTCAAAGGTAGGCATGGTGAAGTGACCAAGGACCTTTCTAGGCTCCTCTTGAGGTTCGGCCATGTCCTCTATTTCTTGTTCAAAACTTTTTGAAAGGTCTCTTCTGGTGTGCTTTAGCTTGTTGTGAACGCCTCCTTAGAGTTCTTTCAGGTTCAGGGTTAAGATGAAAAGTGGTTCTTTATCTCTGTTCCTGGTCATAAACAAGAAGAAAAGAAAAAAGAAGAAAAGAAGAAGAATCTCTATGCCAATAGGCAAGAAGCTCCTCCTTAGAGTCATAATAGAAGAAAGAAAAAAATAGACAAAAAATCACAAGAAAGTTTTTGTGCCACTCGGATCAAATAGCTTCTAGTGAAATGTGAAAAATAAAGGAAAGAAGATAAAGAAGTGTAGGTAGAGGAAGAGAGGGTAGTAGAGTTCGAATAAATAAATATGAGAAGAGAAGAAGTATAAATAGAAAAAGCAAACAACAATTAAAATATTTTTATTTATTTATTTATTAATTAATTAATTTTCAAAAGTTAAGTTAAATTAATTTAAAAAGATTTTAATTTTAATTGTTAAGTTTTTGAAAATAGAGGAGGGAAGAGAAGAAGAAATTTTCGATAATTAAGAGAGATGAGAGTTAGTTAGGTGGTTTTGAAAAGAAGAGAGAAAAGAAGAGATATTGTTTTCGAAAATTAAGAATAGAAGAGTTAGTTAGGAGGTTTTGAAAAATAAGAGAGAGAAGATAAGATATTAATTAAGAAAAGATTTTAAATATAAAAATAAAATAAAAGATAAGATAAGAAAAGATTTGAAATTGAAATTTAAAATTTAAAAAAAGATAAGATTTTAAAATTTGATTTTGAAAAAGATATGATTTTAATTTTGAAAAGATTTGATTTTTGAAAACCTGACAACTAAGATATAATAAGATAAAAATTTAAAATTGAAATCTGAATTTTTATTTGTTATTTTAAAAAATATAGTTAAAATTAAGTTAGAAAAGATATTTTGTATTTTTTGAATTTTATAATGAAAAAAAAAACATGAAAAAGACACAAGACTTGAAAATTTAAGATCTAGCACCCTTGATTTTTGAAAATTTTTTGAAGGAAACACCAAGGGACACCAAACTTGAAAATTTAAGATCAAAACACATACAAGACTCAAGAACACATTGAAGATTCACAATAACACAAAGAATAAAATTTAAAGACTTAAAGAACTTAAGAACATAAAAAAGAACACCAAACTTAAAATTTTTAGAAAACTGAAAAGAAATTTTTGAAATTCAAAATAAAATAAACAAGAAAATACCAAACTTAAAAATTGAAACAAGATTTAAACAAAGAAAATTTATTTTTGAACAATTTTAGAAAGAAAGACTCATAGGAATAATAAATACCAAGAACATAAGCCAACTCTCTAACCAATTGAACACAAAAAAATTATTTTTGAAAAATTTTTTTAGAGTTTTCGAAAAAAAATAGAAAAGAAGAAAATAAAAATAAAAGCCTCAAATCAAAAAGAAAGTTATACTCTTGCAAAAATCAAAGATTCAACAAGAACATAAATTGAACAAAGAAAAGAAAAATATTTTTTAAAAAGGTGTTAAAATTTTTTTTCCAAAATTTTGAAGAAGAAAACAAAAATTAAAAGACTCAAATAAAATAAAATAAAATAAATTATCTAATCTAAGGAGCAAGACAATCCTTCAGTTTGTCCAAACTCAACAATCCCCGACAACAGCGCCAAAAACTTGGTGCGCGTGTACGCAAAACCCACACTTTTCGTACAGCAACAGTACCAGCAAATGCACTGGGTCGTCAAAGTAATACCTGAGCAAGACAAGGTTGATCCCACGAGGATTGTGGTTTGAAGCAAGTTATGGTTGTCTTGCAGGTCTTAGTAAGGAGGAATCAGAGAGTTTATGTAAACCTTGAATGATTATATGTCATATATGGAATTTGTAGTAGAATTAAAAGCAATAATAGCAATAGAGTTGAGAGTCGGAGTTGCTTTGTCTTTCTGAATTAACTATGGTACTATTGTCTTCTTTGCTTGTGAATGATCTTCTTCTATGGCAGGCTATAAGTGATCAAAGCCATTGCCCGTGGTCATTGATCTCATCTACTACAGAATGAACGCCATTGCCTGTGGCCATTCAATCTGACGAAGGGTGAAGCTCTAGCAAGTCATTCTCTTGGCGATCCTACTCAAAATGCCATAGACAAGGTTGAATCTTCCGAATTAGAAAATGTTGCTTCTTTGGATTCTAGCTTATACCACGGAGAGCCTAATCTCCCCAAAAATCGGCTGAACTGGTGTCTCGAGAAGTCCCTAACGAAGTCGTAGATTAACAGACTGAGAGATGTATAAACATATCTATTGGCTCGTACTTTTCTTCCAAGTATTAACACAAACCCAAGTAGACGCGGTTGTTTGTCAAGCACGTTCGTCTTAATATGATGAACAGAGCTAATTTGCCAGATCATACTGTTCACCACAATGATGATCGGATATACATCTTAGAAGTAAATCAAACAAGGATCGAAGAAGAAACAGTCATACTTTTATTACTTCATAGGACTCAGCAGGGCTCCTCCCCTCAACCCGATGCACAAAAACTTGTCTCGCAACAAATTTCCTTTCGGCAAGTATACCAAATTTTCGTCAAGTAAAAACTCACAATAGAGTGAGGTCGAATCCCACAGGGAATTGGTCAAGCAACTTTAGTTGGAAGAGTATGCTAGTTGAACTAAACAGAATATAGTTGAGAATTACAGAAAATTAAATGGCGGGAAAGTAAATTGCAGAAAATAAAGTGCAGAATCTTAAATGGGGATTTGGGAAGATGAACATGGAAGTAAATAGCAGAAAGTAAAGAGAATGGGTAAGATCAGAGATGGGGAATTCATTGGGCTTAGGAGATGTTGTATTCTCCGGATCAAGTTCATTCTCATCTCTTCCTCAATCAATGCATTCATTGATCTCCTTGGCAATCTTAAGTGATTGGATCCCAATTCCTTGGCAATCCAATCTCTCTAAGCTTGAACAATTACCCAATTCCTTGATTTAAGTGCTCATAGGAAGAGATGAAGTGTGGTCACTGATTATACCACATGTATTTCCAAATCAAAGTGTTGGGAGGATTACATGTCACTATATCTACCCAAATACCAATTTGGTCCAACATGAGAAAGCTCTTCTAGCATGATCTCCTCATCACTTTTCCAAGGCTCAGAAGAGATCCAATTATGGAGATTTTCTTTTCCAATACAACTAACCAATTGAATTAAGATCAAAAGCTTTCTAGTAAATCAAGAGAAAAGAAAGAGGAAGAAGAATGAAAAGTATAATTGATCCATCAAATTACAACAGAGCTCCCTAACCCAATGAAAAGGGGTTTAGTTGTTCATAGCTCTGGGAATGGAAAATGGTTGTAAAGAATACATGCAGAAAAGTAAATATACATAGGGTAGTTCTCCAAAGTGCCAAGCTTCTTAATAGTTCAAAACTACTCCTATATATACTACTCTTCTTGATCTTCTAGTGAGTTCTTCAAGTCTTGGATGTGGGCCTTAGATCTTGAGTTGAAGCAGTTACAATCGTCGATGGGCTCAACTTGCAGAAAAGTGTGAGTTAGGCATGGGCGTTAGATAGGACGTTAGTGGTGTTAACATTAAGTGAAAATGTGGGTTCGAGAACGTTAGTGGCAATCACCTTTTTCACTAACGTTTCGACCCCAAAATGTTCCACGTTAACTTCAAAGTTAGTGGCACTAACATGACCACTAACATTTCCTCATGGTTCTTCACAAAAGTTATTGGGAATCACCTTTTCCAATAATGTTGCATTGTGCCCCCTTTTTCCGACGTTAGAGATCACGTTAGTATAACTAACGTGACTCTTAACGTGGGCATGCCTAAGTTTCGAGAGCGTTAGTGACACTTACCTTTGTCACTAACGCTCCAAACGCCCCTCCTTCCCATGTTAGAGCTCACATTAATTGGATTAACGTGGCCACTAACGTGGTAGTGAATGCCATCTCCAACGTTAGTGACAAAGGTGAGTGTCACTAACGTTGGCTCATCATGCTTAGCTCTACGTTATCTCTTACGTTAGTGGCCTTAATGTGACCACTAACGTAGGCAATGTTGGTTTAATCCAACGTTAGTGACAAAGGTGAGTGTCACTAACATTGGCGTTCTTTTCCCCTTCCACGTTAGAGTTCACGTTAACTAAGTTAACGTGACTCTTAACGTGGCCAATTGCCAATTTGGAGTGTTAGTGGTATTCACTTTTACCACTAACGCTGGAGCTCCCTTTTTCTCCACGTTAACTACCACGTTATTGTAGTTAACGTGGCAATTAACGTGGGCTTTGATGGCTTCGAAGACGTTATTGGCGATCACTTTTCTCATTAACGTTGCAAGCTCATTCCCATTCCACGTTAGTGGTCATGTTAATTGGATTAACGTGGCCACTAACGTGGTTCTTCCTTGCTTCCTTTGTCCTGAAATCAAGCAAATAAAGTGCATCAAGGTTCTAGTCCAAGTCATGAGATTATGCATAATCAAATTGTCATTCAATCCTTGCATAATCCTTATGAAATCATGTAAAATTCACAATAGTTTCTTGAATCAAGGTGTAAATGTAATTTTCATCCAAAACTTGCTTTTTCCTAAGAAAATGCATGAAACTATCCTAAAACAGTAAAGAAAAGGTCAGTGAAACTGGCCTAGATGTCCTGGCATCACAACACCAAACTTAAAGCTTGCTTGTCCCTAAGCAAGTACTGACACATGAGAATGATGAATGAAATGTCAAGAGAAATGAGTCATTATTGTGGAAGTCAGGTCCTTGGTTTTATAGGGTTTCATGCATAGCAACTTAGGTTCATTCCTTTTCTGGTTTCCAGGCCTTTATCATGCCCTTGAACACTTGCTTGATTGTATCCCTTGAGACTTCTTATTATTGATCCTTCCTTCTTTTCCAAAGTTTATTACATTTCTTTTTAGATTAAGTGCTCTGTAAGAGGGCGACTCTTTATGATAAGCTTTCAGCCAACATTCCCAAACCAGTTAGTTTAAGGTGCTAGGTGTGGAGACACCCCCAAGGACTTACTCCCTCAAGTCTCTTTCCCCCATGCATACACACCATAGGCACATGGTTAGTTATTTCTCTTTCTTGAGACCTTGTGTCCAGCACCTCTTTAGGTCACTAAGTGCTTTGTAGCAAAGGTTGCTCTTGATAGTGGACTTTCAGCTGGTAATCCTGGATTAGTTAACCCAAGTTACCAAGTGATAAGGCACCCCTAAGAGCTAATTCATCCAAGCATATCCCTTGCACAGGAAAACCACAGACACATGCCTCAATATTCAAACCTTGGTGCCTAGCATTATGTCTTATTGTTTCTCTTTCCATTTTTTAGGATCTTATTAATTAGTTAGTCTCATAGGGTGTGTTTCAAGCATATGATTCAGGACAGATAGTTGCCTTCCTACCTTATGGGTGAACCAACTTAGCTAATTAATCACCCTACCACAATCATTCATAATTTACTTCACAAGATAACTCCACTCTTGTTTTTCATAACATCCTCTTTTTGATTGACTCAAAGGACAAGCATACAAGTAAGCAAGATGAAATTGAAAACTAGGGCCTAGACTAGCACACTTCAATGTGAATAAAGGGGAACAAGCAGAATATGAAGGTTTCTAGGACAATATTCAATCATTTTTCAATTAAAGTACTGCAACTCCGAGTCAGTTCAATAAAACCTCATAATGTCTTCCTTGGCATTATCATCCTAGCATTTGCATCCTTGTTTGTCTCCTTGAATGATGAGGTATGATTATTCCCCAGGATTGATTGAATTCCTGTAATATTATTGGAAGTTACTTGTTCCCCAAGCACTTGGAAAATAGTTAGCATGCATGTATGCTTGTGAATTTCTGATCTTAATTTGGTGTGTGAACACCAAACTTAGTTCCTTGCCTAATGCAACAAATTCAATACATGCAAAAACCTCATGTACTTTAATTAAGAAAATAACTATGAGCTAAAAAGACAAACTATGCATTAGAGGTTGAACTTCTGTCAAGTGAGTTCTTTGGTTGTTAGAGCAATGCTTTATCACTGAAGGGTTGCAATACACTCTTCAGCTGGAGTCTTTGGTGGAACACCAAACTTAGAGTTCCACGTTCACCCTTAAAATGTTTTGGTGTGCAACACCAAACTTAGCTCTTCACAATACAGAGAACTCAAGTTGAAGTTTTTATTGAGAAAATCATGAAAAGAGAATTACCTCAGGTTGGGTTGCCTCCCAACAAAGTGCTTTTTTAGCGTCGTTAGCTCGACGATTGCTTCTCTAGTTGAGGTTATACTTCTATTTAGGAGCTTCTCCCATGCTACCCAAGTAGTGTTTGAGTCTTTGCCCATTCACAGTGAATGTCCTCTTTGAGCTTTCTTCCATGATTTCTATGTGTCCATAAGGTGAGACTTTTGTGACTAGAAAGGGCCCAGACCATCTTGATTTAAGTTTCCCAGGAAAGAGTTTTAGTTTGGAGTTGTAGAGAAGCACATGTTATCCTTCTTCAAAATTTCTTGGTGCCAGGTTGAGATCATATCTTCTTTTTGCTTTTTCCTTATAGATCTTGGTGTTTTCATAGGCTTGAGACCTAAACTCTTCCAGTTCTTGCAACTGCAAGATCCTCTTTTCACTAGCAGCGGTGCTGTCTAGGTTTAGTATCTTGGGAGCCCAAAAGGCTTTGTGATCCAGCTCTAATGGTAAGTGACAGGCTTTTCCGTACACCAGTTGATATGGGGACATTCCAATTGGTGTTTTGAAGGCTGTCCTATATGCCCAAAGAGCAGCATCTAGCTTCTTTGCCCAGTCCTTTCTTGATGCACCCACAGTCTTTTCCAAGATCCATTTTAACTCTCTGTTGGATATCTCGGTTTGCCCACTTGTTTGGGGATGATAAGGTGTGGCAACCTTATGCTTTACTCCATATCTCAGGAGTAGGGTCTCCAATGGTCTATTGCAGAAATGACTCTCTCCGTCACTGATGAGGGCTCGTGGGACTCCAAATCTGGTGAAGATATTCTTGCTAAGACAGTTTATGACTACCTTATTGTCATTTGTTGGGGTTGCCACGACCTCCACCCATTTAGATACATAGTTCACTGCCACCAAGATATACTTGTTCGAATATGAGATTAGGAATGGTCCCATGAAGTCGATCCCCCATACATCAAATAGTTTAAGTTCTGGAATATATTGCTGTGGCATCTCATTTCTCTTGGGCAGATTTCCAACCCTTTGGCACTCATTGCAGCTCCTCACCAGTTCCTTAGCATCCTTGAAGATAGTAGGCCAGAAGAACCCACATTGCAGTACCTTTACTGCGGTTTTTTCTCCTCTAAATTGACCTCCATAGCTAGCGCTATGACAACTCCACAGGACCTCTCGTCCTTCTTCTTCTAAAATGCACCTCCTGAGGATTCCATCTGAGCATTTCTTGAAGAGATAAGGTTCATCCCAAATTAAATACTTAGTATCATTGATGAGTTTTCTTCTTTGATGTTTGTTGATCCCAGGGGGTAGGTCACCGATTTCTTTAAAATTGGCAATATCTGCAAACCAGGGTGGTTTGTGAACCAACATTAACTGCTCATCTGGGAAGAACTCATTTACACTTGTATCATGTGTAGCATCTTTCTCACGAGGGATTCTGGATAGATGATCTGCTACCTTGTTCTCCACACCTTTTATGTCTCTAATCTCAATGTTGAATTCCTGCAACAATAGGATCCATCTGATTAGTCTTGGTTTTGACTCCTGTTTGTCAAATAGATATTTGAGTGCTGTGTGATCAGTGAAAACAATAACTTTAGAGCCAATGAGGTATGATCTAAATTTGTCAAATGCAAAAACTATTGCCAGCAACTCCTTTTCGATCGTGGTATAATTTTGTTGAGTGTCATTAAGGACCTTGCTCGCATAGTATATGACATGCACCAAATTTTCTTTTCTCTATCCTAACACTGCCCCAACTGCGAAATCATATGCATCACACATCAGTTTGAATGGCAGATTCTAATAAGGTGGGGTGATGATAGGAGCTGAGGATATCTTCTTTTTCAAGTTCTCAAATGCAAGCATGCACTTCTCATCAAAGATAAATGGTGTATAAGACATAAGGAGATTGCTTAAGGGCTTGGCTATCTTTGAAAAATCTTTAATAAACCTTCCATAGAAGCCAGCATGCCCCAAAAAGCTCCTAATTGCCTTGACATCACTTGGTGGAGGTAATTTTTCAATTAGCTCCACCTTAGCTCTGTCTACCTCAATACCTTGGTTAGAAACTTTATGGCCAAGGACTATTCCATCCGTCACCATAAAGTGGAATTTTTCCCAATTCAAGACCAAGTTGGTCTCTTGACATCTTTTTAATACCAAGGCAAGATTATTTAGGCAATTAGGAAAGGAGTCTCCGAATACTGAAAAGTCATCCATGAAAACTTCAATGAACTTCTCTATCATTTCCGAGAAGATGGAGAGCATGCAGCGTTGAAAAGTTGCAGGTGCATTACATAGTCCAAATGGCATGCGCTTGTAGGTAAACACTCCAAATGGGCAAGTGAATGATGTTTTCTCCTGGTCTCTTGGATCAACCACTATTTGGTTATATCCTGAATAACCATCTAGAAAACAATAATATGCATGTCCTGCAAGTCTTTCCAACATTTGATCTATGAAGGGAAGTGGGAAATGATCTTTTCTCGTGGCTTCATTGAGTTTTCTATAATAAATACACATCCTCCATCCTGTGACAGTTCTTGTAGGGATCAGCTCATTCCTTTCATTGGGTATCACAGTGATTCCTCCTTTCTTGGGGACCACTTGGATGGGGCTGACCCATGGACTATCCGAAATTGGGTAGATTACTCCTCCCTGCCACAACTTCATGACTTCCTTATGTACCACTTCCTTCATAATTGGATTCAGCGTCCTTTGGGGTTGAATGGACGGTTTGGCATCATCTTCCAATAGTATCTTATGCATGCATATGGTCGAACTGATTCCCTTCAAGTCAGCAAGTGTCCATCCGATGGCATCCTTATGCTTTTGTAAAACTTGAAGTAACTCTTCCTCCTGTTCTTGGCTGAGGGCCGAATTTATGATCACTGGATAGCTTTCATTCTATCCTAAGTATGCATACTTAAGAGTGGGTGGTAGTGCCTTTAACTCAAGCTTGGGTGCTTCTTTTCTTTTATCATTCCCCTCTAGTGTGCCATGAACATAGGTTTTAGCTATTGCAACCTCTTTCGCTTGATGCTGATTCCTCTTCTTCTGTTAACCCCTCAAGTTCTTCTTCTTCAAGAGTCTCTTGTACCACAGCATCCACTGAGTCCAACTTCATACATTCTCCCAGTGAGTCTTGTGGGTAGCTCATGGCCTTGAACACATTGAATATCATTTTCTCCTCATGCAGTCTAAGAACAAGCTCACCCTTTTGGACATTAATGATGGCTCCAACAGCGGCCATGAATGGCCTTCCCAAGATGATAGAGGTCTTAGCTCTTTTCTCCATGTCCAATACTACGAAGTCTGCTGGAAAGATAAAGTCTCCCACCTTCACCAACAATTTGGCTAGTTACAGGGCCATTCTTATTGATTTGGCCTCCTCAATCCTCATTTTCCTCATCATTGCTAAGGACATCAGATTTATGCTAGCCTCTATATCACATAAAGCCTTTTCCACTGTGATTTCCCCTATGATACAATGGATTTGGAAGCTCCCGGGATCCTTCAATTTCGGAGGCAATTTGTGCTGAATGATGGCACTGCATTCTTCGGTGAGTACCACAGTCTCATTGTTCTTCTAACTTCTCTTCTTGGTCATTAACTCCTTCAAGAACTTAGAATATAGTGGCATTTGCTCTATTGCTTCAGCAAAGAGTATGTTGATTTGTTGTTTCTTGAGGATTTCCAAGAATCTTGAGAATTGGTTGTCCTCTCCCTTTTTCTTTAATTGCTGGGGGTATGGGGCTTTTGAAAAGCATGGTTTTAGCATTTCTCCCTATTGATGTGACTTAGGAGTGGAGACTTGAGTTTCCTCTTGTCCCTTTTCTTCTTCATCCGAGTTCTTCTCTGGTGGTTTTTTGTGGGTCTCTCTCAATTCCTTCCCATTTCTGAGGGTGATAGCCTGACACTCCTCCCTTGGAGTTGAATTAGTGTTGCTGTGAATGTTTTGGCCAGGGGCTTGCTTGAATAAGTAGCCAATTTGTGTTTCAAATTTCTTCATGGCAGCATCTTGATTCTTCATATTGGATCGCACTTCTTCCCGAAAAACTTTACTATCTTGAATTTCTTTACATATGATTTTAAGTATAATCTCAATTCTAGAGAGCCTATCCTCTGTTGGTGATGGTGGGTTGAGATTAGGTGGCTGAAAAGGGTGATTAGGTGGGTGTTGATAGGATCTCTGTGAGTTATGTTGGTGAGTTGCATTGTTGTTGGGATTGTGGTTATGGTGTCTCTGGTCTTGGCCTTGGTCTTGTTGATTTCCCCACCCAGAGTTAGGGTGATTTCTCCATCCAGAATTATAAGTTTTGGAGTATGGATTATGGATGTGTCTGGGTGAAGTTCCAACATAATTGGCTTCTTCCCAGTCACCTTCTTCTCCTACATTCACTCCTCTTTGAGCTGATGATGAGGTGATGACTGCTGCGACTTAGTTTTCTTCTACCTTCTTAGTAAGATCTGCTAGCTACTTGGTGATCATCTTATTTTGAGCCAGCAATACATCCATGTGGTTCAGCTCTATTACTCTTCGAGTGTTACTTCTTTCAGAAGCATAGAAGTAGTCATTCTCAGTGACAGTCTCAATGACATCTATGGCTTCTTTAATGGTCTATAGCCTTCTTTAACTCATATGAAAGACCTTCATAGAAAATGTGAAGTTGAACCCATGCATTGAACATGTCTGGTGGGTATCTTCTTGTTAAGTCCTTAAACCTCTCCCATGCCTCATAGAGATTTTCCCCATCTTGTTTCCTGAAAGTTTGCACCTCAGCTCTTAGCCTATTAATTCTTTGAGGAGGGTAAATCTTGCCAAAAATTTGTTCACCACATCTTCCCAATTTGTTAAGCTTTCCTTCGAGAAGGATTCCAGCCACTTAGATGCTTTGTCCCTGAGTGAAAAGGGGAACAAAAGCAATCTATAGACATCCGGATGAACACCATTAGACTTCACAGTGTCACATATTCTCAGGAAGGTGGTTAGATGTTGATTGGGGTCTTCTTGGGTACTTCTTCCAAATGAGCAGTTGTTCTAGACAAGGGTGATGAGCTGGTGTTTTAATTCAAAATTGTTGGCATATATCGTGGGCTTTTGGATGCTACTTCCACAGTTTCCTGGGTTTGGAATGATGTAAGAGCCTAGAACTCTCCTTTCTTGCACAGCATGATTCACAGGACCTCCTCTGGCATGGTTGTGAGCTTCTCCTTCATGGTTGTTTTCCAAGTTCTCCTCCATGTTTGTTTCAAAGTACTCTTCCTCTTCCTCAGCACCAACAACTCCTTTTCCTCTTGCTTCCCTCGTTAATCTACGGAGGGTCCTCTCAGGTTCTGAATCAAAGGAAGTTAAAGCTCTGCTTTTTCTCCCTGTCATACAACTAACAGAGCACACAACAGGGAATAAAATGAAGAAGTTATTCTTGTTATAGTGGCTGTTAGTGTGAGTGGTGCAAATTATCAAACAGTTAGTGGGTTAGTGAGTAGAATTGTAGATAATAACAAAGAAAAAAAGAAAACGACGAGGGGTGAAGGGATGAGGAAGAAACTGAATAAACTGAAGGTAAATGACTAGATAAAATAAACAAACAAGAGAAAAAAATGCTCAATCTAGTGAACTTCCAACTTAATTATTGTTGATACAAAATCAATCCCCGGCAACGGCACCATAAACTTGATGCACAAAAACTTGTCTCGCAACAAATTTCCCTTCGGCAAGATACCGAATTGTCGTCAAGTAAAAACTCACAATAGAGTGAGGTCGAATCTCACAGGTATTGATTGGTCAAGCAACTTTAGTTGGAATAGTATGCTAGTTGAACTAAACAGAATGTGGTTGAGAATTGTAGAAAATTAAATGGTGGAAAAGTAAATTGCAGAAAATAAAGTACAAAATCTTAAACGGGGATTTGGGAAGATGAACATGGAAGTAAATAGCAGAAAGTAAAAGAATGGGTAAGATCAGAGATGGGGAATTCATTGGGCTTAGGAGATGTTGTATTCTCCGGATCAAGTTCATTCTCATTTCTTCATCAATTAATGCATTCATTGATCTCCTTGGAAATCTTAAGTGATTGGATCCCAATTCCTTGGCAATCTAATCTCTCTAAGCTTGAACAATTGCCCAACTCCTTGATTTAAGTGCTCATAGGAAGAGATGAAGTATGGTCACTGATTATACCACATGTATTTCCAAATCAAAGTGTTGGAAGGATTACATGTCACTATATCCACCCAAACCCCAATTTGATCTAACATGAGAAAGCATTTCTAGCATGATCTCCTCATCCCTTTTCCAAGGCTCAGAGGAGATCCAATTATGGAGAGTTTCTTTTCTAAGACAACTAACCAACTGAATTAAGATCGAAAGCTTTCTAGTAAATCAAGAGAAAAGAAAGAGGAAGAAGAATGAAAACTATAATTGATCCATCAAATTACAACAGAGCTCCCTAACCTAATGAAAGGGGTTTAGTTGTTTATAGCTCTGGGAATAGAAGATGGTTGTAAAGAATACATGCAGAAAAGTAAATATACAGAGGGTAGTTCTCCAAAGTGCCAAGCTTCTCTATAGTTCAAAACTACTCCTATATATACTACTCTTCTTGATCTTCTAGTGGTTCTTCAGGTCTTGGATGTGGGTCTTAGATCTTGAGTTGAAGCAGTTACAATCGTCGACGAGCTAAACTTGCAGAAAAGTGTGAGCTAGGCATGGGCGTTAGATAGGACGTTAGTGGTGTTAACATTAAGTGAAAATGTGGGTTCGAGAACATTAGTGGCAATCACCTTTTTCACTAATGTTCCAACCCCAAAATAGTCCATCTTAACTTCAACGTTAGTGGCACTAACGTGACCACTAACGTTGCCTCATGGTTCTTCACAAACGTTATTGGGAATCACCTTTTCCAATAACGTTGCATTGTGCCCCCTTTCCCTATGTTAGACATCACGTTAGTATAACTAACGTGACTCTTAACATGGGCGTGCCTAAGCTTTGAGAGCATTAGTGACACTTACCTTTGTCACTAACGCTCCAAACGCCCCTCCTTCCCACGTTAGAGCTCACGTTAATTGGATTAACGTGGCCACTAACGTGGTAGTGAATGCCATCTCCAACGTTAGTGACAAAGGTGAGTGTCACTAACGTTGGCTCATCATGCTTAGCTCCACGTTATCTCTCACGTTAGTGGCCTTAACGTGACCACTATCGTGGGAAATGTTGGCTTAATCCAACGTTAGTAACAAAGGTGAGTGTCACTAATGTTAGCGTTCTTTTCCCATTCCACATTAGAGTTCACGTTAACTAAGTTAACGTGACTCTTAACGTGGCCAATTGCCAATTTGGAGCGTTAGTGGTATTCACTTTTACCACTAATGCTGGAGCTCCCTTTTTCTCCACGTTAACTACCACATTACTGTAGTTAACGTGGCAATTAACGTGGGCTATAATGGCTTCGAAGATATTATTGGCAATCACTTTTCTCATTAACGTTGCAAGCTCATTCCCATTCCACATTAGTGGTCACATTAATTGGATTAACATGGCTACTAACGTGGTTCTTCCTTGCTTCCTTTGTCCTGAAATCAAGCAAATAAAGTGCATCAAAGTTCTAGTCCAAGTCATGAGATTATGCATCATCAATTTGTCATTCAATCCTTGCATAATCCTCATGAAATTATGTAAAATTCACAATAGTTGCTTGAATCAAGGTGTAAATGTAATTTTCATCCAAAACTTGCTTATTTCCTAAGAAAATACATGAAACTACCATAAAACAGTAAAGAAAAGGTCAGTCAAACTGGCCTAGATGTTCTGGCATCACAACCTAGGAGGTTTAGAAACTCATACTGAAGTAAAAACAATGGTAAACGTGTATGCTTTGGAAATATGGTGATTAAAGGTTTTCTGAGGATCTGAATTACATAAATTTAATCCCTTAAGTACTAAATAGATGACTAGTAAGGGTAAAACAGTCTTTTTAGTGCTAAAATCTACTTCTAGAGCCCACTTGGTGAGTGTTTTGGCTGAGCTTGATAAGATCCACATGCTATGAGATCTCTTGGATATGGAATGCCAGCTAGGGAGTCCTTTTTGGGTGTTTGTACATTAGTCTCTGCTCTTTGGGCGCTGGACGCTTGGAAGGGGGCAGGAAGCTGGCGTTGGACGCCAGTTTTGGGCCATCTAATCTGAAACAAAGTATAGACTATTAAATATTGCTGGAAAGCTATGGAAGGCAGATTTCCATAGCCGTTAATAGCGCTCCATTTGGACTTTCGTAGCTCCAGAAAAGCGCTTTTAAATGGAAGGAGGTCAGATTTGGACAGCATCTGCAGTGCTTTCTCTGTCTCTGAATCAGACTTCTTCTCCAGCTCCTCAATTTCAGCCATAAATTACCTGAAATTACCCACAAACACAAAAACTCATAGTAGAATCCAAAAATGTGAATTTAACACTAAAACCTATAAAAACTTAATAAAAACTAAATAAAAACTACTAAAAACTATATGAAAATGATGTCAAAAAGCGTATATAATATCCGCTCATCAGCCAACTTAAAGAGTGCCCACTGATGAATCCATATTTGACGATATATTTTGGATTGATTTGAGTAGATTTCATCAGATAAACCCACATTTATTCATCTAAATAGCATGCTTTTGAGATTTCTTCCTAAAATGTGCTTAAAAGTGAAAACGTGCTCTTTTGTGCTTAATTTAGTCAATTTTTATTCACTTTAATCCCATTTGGTGCCTTGATGTATTTGCTGAGTGATTTCAGGTTTCCAAGGTAAGTATGGCTTGATGAAGTGAGAAAAAGAGCATGCAAAAAGGAAGAAATCATGAAGGAAATGGAATTTGGAAAGCTTCCAATCCTGACCTCTTTGTATTAAATTGGTGATAACTTGAGCTATAGAGGTCCAAATGAGAAGGTTCCAATGGCGTTGGAAAGCTAACGTCCGTAGCTTCGAAATGATATGTAATTTTCTATAGTGGACATAAGTTTAAGTGTGCGTACGCACACAATTTGTGCGTACGTACAAGCTAGAAAATAGCAAGTGTGCGTACGCACAAGTCCTGGCACGTGAACTCATTAATTGCAAATCGCTGGGGCGATTTCTGGGCCTTTAAAACCCAATCCAACTCAATTTCTGAAGCTATTTTGAGGCCAAAGTGAAGAGGAATGAAGTGGGGCAATTAGGTTTATCTTTTATGATGTTTTCTCTTAGTTTCTAGAGAGAGAAGCTCCTCCTCTCTCTAGAACTAGGGTTCTTTAGTTTAATTTCTTGTAATTTCTACTTTTAATTCTTGTTTTCATTTACGTTTCCTTGTCATTTATTGTTATTGCGTCTTTGTTCTTCTTCATTTTTCTTGTATTTCCTTTAATTTGTCATTTTTATGTTTTTTGATACTCATGTTACATTAAATTTTAATTAATGCAATTTATGTTTTATGTTCATTTAATGCTTCCTTTAGTTGTTGTTATCCTTTTCTTGCTTTTGGTAGTAAGATTTTATTTTCTATGCAATTTAATATTATTTTATTTTCATTTGATAAAATGCTTGGCTTAGTTTTTACATAGTTTTTCTTCACTTTTGGCTTAAAATTGATGACTTTGGTGATCCTTGAGTCATTGATGTCCATTCTTGTTTGATAAATTAGAGTAGTTAGTTGATTTGGACTCCATGACTCTATGTGACCCTAAGTGTTAACATAGAACTTATGGATTGAAATCAACTATGCCTACTTGACTTATCTTCGATGTAAGGTTGACTAAGTAGGATTAACTCTTCATAATCATCATGTGTTTATGGTCAATGGCTAGGATAGGTAATCTTAGCTCTCAATTACTTGCCAAGAGGTTTTCTTGCATTTGAAGTTTTCTTTCCATGCATTTAATTTCTTTGACTTTTATTGCTTTGATTTTTAATTCCTTGCATTTAATTGCTTTGATTTTTAATTCCTTGCATGTTTAGGTTTCACACTCTTGGTTGAGAAATTGGGTGTTTGGGTGGAATTCAGTTGTGGATGTCCATTCCGCATTGTTTGAGAATTGTTAATTGGTTTGGTTTCCCTTGACTCTAAGTGACCCACTAGTGTTGACTTAGGACTTAGGGATTGGAATCAATTATGCCCTTTTAACTAATTCTCAAGTAGGATTGACTAATTGGGATTAATTCCACACAATTCCCATGTTTGTAGTCCATAATTAGGATAGGAATCCTTAATTCCCCAATTATCACTAAGAGTCCATTTTATCATTTAATTTCCATTTGCATTGCTTTTACTTGCTTCCATTTAATTTCTTGCTATTTACATTACTTGCCTCTCTCTTGCATTCCCAATTCCCATGCTCCCTCATAGCCAATAAATGTACATTTTATTGCAACTCCTAGGGAGAACGACCCAAGGTTTAAATACTCTTGGTTAATTAGAATTTGTAAACATTTAATTAAGAGAATTCATTGTTAGTTTGGACTATGCTACGAACAAATTGATTCTTGTTTTGATTGATTCCAAACCATACAATAGTTCTCTTATCAGCCATTAAGGTGCAAACTTCCTCAGAGGCCAAGACTCTAAGCGGTTGAAGAAATCTAGCCGCATTGATGAGGTAGAAAAGGAAACTCCCACAAGATCCACCAACCCACCTATGGAAGAACCCGACACTCCGGAGTCCACCTCAGATCATGGCAAAGAAGTAATCAAAGGTGAACATGGAGACGTCCTTGTCTCACCATCCTACGGCCATTTCAAGTGACACTCCTAGACCCACTTTGCAGATCACTTATAGCACAGAGGACCATCCAAATTTCCAAGTGTGGGGAGGTCGTTTACCGACTTCCGTAGGTAATAACACTTCTTTCCAACACCCATATCTTAGATATCTTTGTTAGTTAGCATAAATTACTTTTTGAAGTTAGTTGTATTGCATGATAGATTGCATGTTAGTTAGAATCTGTACATAGTTTACCACTTCTTTCTTGCTAGGACCACTTGGTTGAAGTGATGATTTCTTTTCCAAGAAAACTATTTTAGGGCACCCCACTGATGAGCGGATATTTTATACGCTTTTTGATAGTATTTTCATGTAGTTTTTAGTATGCTATAGTTACTTTTTAGTATATTTTTATTATTTTTTATGAAAAAACTACATTTCTGGACTTTACTATGAGTTTGTGTTTTTCTGTGATTTCAGGTATTTTCTGGCTAAAATTGTGGGACCTGAGCAAAAATCTAATTCAGAGGCTGAAAAAGGACTGTAGATGCTGTTGGATTCTGACCCTCCTGCACGCGAAATAGTTTTTCTGGAGCTACAGAAGCCCAATTGGTGCGCTCTCAATTGCGTTGGAAAGTAGACATCCTGGGCTTTCCAGCAATGTATAATAGTTTATACTTTGCCCGAGATTTGATAGCACAAACTGGCGTTTAAATGCCAGCTTTTTACCCTTTTCTGGCGTTAAATGCCAGAACTGGCATAAAAGTTGGAGTTAAACGCCCAAACTGGCACCAAGGCTGGCGTTTAATGCCAGGAATAGGCTATGCACGTGAAAGCTTAAATGCTCAGCCCAAACACACACCAAGTGGGCCCTGGAAGTGGATTTCTGCACTATCTATCTTAGTTTACTCATTTTCTGTAGACCTAGGTTACTAGTTTAGTATAAAAACTACTTTTAGAGATTCATTTTGTACCTTATGACATTTATCTGAATTTTTATCTTCTATGGCATGAGTTTCTAAACCCCATGGTTGGGGGTGAGGAGCTCTGCTGTGTCTCGATGGATTAATGCAATTACTTTTGTTTTCTATTCAATCACGCTTGTTTCTATTCTAAGATATTTATTCGCACTTCAACATGATGAATGTGATGATCCGTGACACTCATCACCATTCTCAAT
The DNA here is from genome assembly GCF_003086295.3 of Arachis hypogaea. Lineage (NCBI taxonomy): Eukaryota > Viridiplantae > Streptophyta > Magnoliopsida > Fabales > Fabaceae > Arachis > Arachis hypogaea. The sequence goes on from NC_092041.1 coordinate 32,581,195, forward strand.
TTACGAATGCGTGCCTGACAACCACTTCCGTTCTACCTTAGATTGAGTGTGTATCTCTTGGGTTCCTGGTTCACGAGTTTGATTGCCTCTCCTGACAACAGAGTGTTCAAATCCGTGGAACCAGAGTCTTCGTGGTATAAGCTAGAATCAATTGGCAGCACTTTTGAAATCTGGAAAGTCTAAACCTGGTCTGTGGAATTCTAAGTAGGATCTGGGAAGGGGTAACTGTGATGAGCTTCAAACTCACAAATGTTGGGCGCAATGACAGTGTGCAAAAGGATCAATGGATCCTATTCCAGCACGAGTGAGAACCGACAGATGATTAGCCTTATGGAACCCGTAGTTGGACTATTTTCACTGAGAGGATGGATGGTAGCCATTGACAGCGGTGATCCACCAACATACAGCTTGCCATGGAAGGAGCCGTGCGTGCATGAAGAAAACAACAGTATGAAAGCAGAGATTCAGAAGACAGAGCATCTCCAAAACCTCAACCTGTTCTCTATTACTGCATAACAAGTATTATTCATTTCATGTTCTTTTTCTTTTTACAAACAAAACTCTTTTCATTATTAATCTCCTGACTGAGGTTTACAAGATAACCATAGATTGCTTCAAATCGACAATCTCAGTGGGATCGACCCTTACTCACGTAAGGTATTACTTGGACGACCCAGTGCACTTGCTGGTTAGTTGTACGAGTTGTGAAAAGTGTGATTTACAATTTCGTGCACCAAGTTTTTGGCGCCATTGCCAGGGATTGTTCGAGTTTGGACAACTGACGGTTCATCTTGTTACGTAGATTAGGAAAAATTTGTCTTTTTGGTTTAGAGTCTTTTATTTTCTTTTCAAAAAATTTTTCAAAAATATCAAACAAATATCTTTTCCTTCATTCACTCATAATTTTCGAATTCCTTGAGTTGATTTAGTAAAAAATTTTAAATTTTGGTAGTTTCTTGTTAGTCAAGTCAAAATTTCAATTTTTAAAAGTATCTTCTTAAACCTTTTTCAAAACAAATTCTTTTTCAATTTTCTCTTTTTATTTTTTTTCGAAAATCCTTCATAAAATTTTTCAAAATCTTTTTCTTTTTCTTACATACAAGTTTCAAATCTCTTGTCTTGGTTCACAAAATTGATTGAAAAATTTTAAGTTTGGTGTTTTCTATCAAGAAAGTTTCAATCTTTAAAATTTTAAGATCATATATTTTTCAAAACTTCCTAACCATTTTCTCTCTCTTCATTTTTCAAAAATCTTCACCCAAAATCTTTCATTTATTTTATTTTATTTTATTTTATCTTCTTTTATTTTCGGTTTTCTAAGAAAAAAGAAAAAATTTAATAATAAATATAATATTTCTATCTCCAATCCACATCATCTCCCTTTCTCCATCATGGACCTAAGTGGAAATGAACAGTCCAAAAGGACTCTGGGGTCATATGCTAACCCCACTACTGTTTTATATGGGAGTAGTATCTGTATACCCCCCATAAGAGCTAACACTTTTGAGCTAAATCCTCAGCTCATTATCATGGTGCAGCAAAATTGCCAGTATTCCGATCTTCCACAGGAAGAACCTACTGAGTTTCTGGCATAGTTCTTACAAATTGCTGACACAGTACGTGATAAAGAAGTGGATCAGGATGTCTATAGATTATTGCTGTTTCCATTTGCTGTAAAAAACCAAGCTAAGAGGTGGTTAAATAACCAACCCAAAGGCAGCATAAGAACATGGAAACAGTTATCAGACAAATTCCTGAATCAATATTTCCCTCCAAAAAGGATGACACAGCTAAGGTTGGACATCCAAGGCTTTAAACAAGAGGATCATGAATCTCTTTATGATGCCTGGGAGATATACAGAGAGATGCTAAGGAAATGCCCCTCTGAAATGTTTTTCGAGTGGGTGCAGTTAGACATCTTCTACTATGGGCTTACAAAAACGCCCAGATATCTCTAGACCACTCAGCAGGTGGATCTATACACATGAGAAAGATAATTGAAGAGGCTCAAGAGCTCATTGATACAGTTGCTAGAAATCAGCATCTGTACTTAAGTAGTGAGTTCTCCATGAAAAAAGTGGCTAAGGCAGTATCCACTGAACTTAGTCCTCCAGAACAAGTTGCTGAACTCCATCAGCAATTATGTTTTCTAACAAAATAGCTAGCAGAATTCAAAGAGATGCTACAAGAAACCAAAGATGCTAACTAGAATATGGAAAAACAATTGAATCAGACAAAACAGCAGTTATCCAAACAGATAACAAAAGAGTGCCAAGCTATTCAATTAAGGAGTGGGAAGACATTAAATGTCTCAACTCAAGGCAACAGAAAGTCAAGGAAGGAACAACTGACAGAGGATGAGTAAACCACTGCCCAAAATTCCTCTGAAGATAGTAAGAGCCCAGAGAAGAATAATTCTAGCGTTCAAACGCCAGAAAAGGGTGAAAAATTGGCGTTAAACGCCAGTGGATGTCCACTTCTGGCATTCAAACGCCAGAAAAGGGCGAAAAACTAGCGTTAAACTCCTAGTCCATGTCCAGTTCTGGCGTTCAAACGCCAGAAAGGGGTGGAAATTGGCGTTATAGGATAAACAATTTGCCTGCTTTGCAGACTATCTCAGGACTCTTGAAATCAAGATTCCGTTTGCAGAGGCACCTGAGCAAATACCCTCTTATGCTAAGTTCATGAAAGAGATCTTAAGCCATAAGAAGGATTGGAGAGAGACTGAAAAAGTTTTTTTCATTGAAGAATGCGGTGCAGTAATTTTAAAGAGCTTACCAGAGAAGCTTAAAGATCCCGGAAGCTTTAGGATACCATGCACATTAGAGGGTACTTGTACCAAGACAGCTCTATATGATCTTGGAGCAAGTATCAACCTAATACATGCATCCACTATCAGAAAGCTTGGCTTGACTGAAGAAGTCAAACCAACTCGAATATGCCTCCAACTTGATGATGGCTCCATTAAATATCCATCAGGCGTAATTGAGGACATGATTGTCAAGGTTGGGCCATTTGCCTCCCACTGACTTTGTAGTGTTGGAAATGGAGGAGCACAAGAGTGCAACTCTCATTCTAGGAAGACCTTTCCTAGCAACTAGACGAACCCTCATTGATGTCCAAAAAGGGGAGGTGACCCTGAGAGTCAATGAGGATGAGTTTAAGTTGAATGCTGTCAAAGCTATGCAGCATCCAGACACATCAAAAGATTGCATGAGAGTTGATATTATTGACTCCTTGGTGGAAGAAGTCAATATGACTGAGAGTCTCAAATCAGAGCTAGAAGACATCTTTAAAGATGTTCAGCCTGATTTGGAGGAACCAGAGAAAACAGAAGAACCCCTGAAAACTCCTCAGGAAGAGGATAAGCCTCCTAAACCCGAGCTCAAACCACTACCACCATCCCTAAAATATGTGTTTTTGGGAGAGGATGCAACTTTCCTGTGATCATAAGCTCTGCCTTAGAACCACAGGAAGAGAAAGCACTACTATAGGTGCTAAAGACACACAAGACAACTCTTGGATGGTCCATAAGTGATCTTAAGGGCATTAGCCCAGCCAGATGCATGCACAAGATCCTATTGGAGGATGATGCTAAGCCAGTGGTTTAACCACAGAGGTGGCTAAATCCGGCCATTAAGGAAGTGGTGCAGAAAGAGGTCACTAAATTACTAGTGGCTGGGATTATTTATCCTATTTCTGATATCCCTTGGGTGAGCCCTGTCCAAGTCGTCCCAAAGAAGGGAGGTATGACAGTGATTCATAATGAAAAAAATGAACTGGTTCCTACAAGAACAGTTACAGGGTGGCATATGTGTATTGACTACAGAAGGCTCAATACAGCCACCAAAAAAGAACATTTTCCTTTACCATTCATAGATCAGATGCTAGAAAGACTAGTAGGTCATGACTATTACTACTTTTTGGATGGCTATTCATAGATGACTTCTCTGTATTTGGAGACTCATTCAGCTCCTGTCTTGATCATCTAGCACTTGTTCTGAAAAGGTGCCAAGAGATTAACCTGGTTTTAAACTGGGAAAAATGTCACTTTATGGTGACTGAAGGAATTGTCCTTGGGTATAAAATTTTGAACAAAGGATTAGAGGTGGATCAAGTTAAGGTAGAGGTAATTGAAAAATTACCACCACCCACCAATGTTAAGGCAATCAGAAGCTTTCTAGGACATGCAGGATTCTAAAGGAGGTTTATAAAGGATTTTTCAAAAATTGCAAAACCTCTGAGTAATCTGCTAGCTGCTGATACGCCATTTGTCTTTGACATAGAGTGTTTGCAGGCCTTTGAGACTCTGAAGGCTAAGTTGGTCATAACACCTGTCATTTCTGCACCAGACTGGACATCACCATTCGAATTAATGTGTAATGCCAGTGACCATGCTATTGGTGCAGTATTAGGACAAAGGCATAACAAGCTTCTACACATCATTTACTATGCCAGCCGTGTTCTAAATGACGCACATATGAATTACACTACCACAGAAAAAGAGCTGCTTGTAGTGGTTTATGCTATTGATAAGTTTAGATCATATTTAGTAGGATCAAAAGTGATTGTGTACACTGACCATGCTACTCTTAGATATCTACTCACAAAGCAGGATTCAAAACCCAGGCTCATAAGATGGGTGTTGCTTCTGCAAGAGTTTGATATAGAAATAAGAGACAGAAAAGGGACAGAGAACTAAGTAGCAGATCACCTGTCCCGAATAGAACCAGTAGAAGGGGCGTCCCTCCCCTTTACTGGGATCTCTGAAACCTTCCCGAATGAGCAACTCTTTGCCATTCCAGAAGTACCGTGGTTTGCAGACATTGCAAACTATAAAGCGGTAAGATTCATACCCAAAGAGTACAGTAGGCAGCAAACAAAAAAAAATAGTTTCTAATGCAAAGTACTACTTGTGGGATGAACCATATCTCTTTAAGAGATGTGCAGACGGAATAATCCGTAAGTGTGTGCCCATAGAAGAGACACAGAAGATCCTATGGCATTACCATGGATCACAATATGGAGGACATTTCGGAAGTGAGCGGACAGCCACAAGAGTCCTCCAATGTGGTTTCTACTGGCCTACTCTCTATAGAAACTCCTGAGAGTTTGTACGTAGCTGTGACAGTGGCCAAAGAGTTGGTAATTTGCTTCACGGTTATGCCATGCCTCAGCAAGGGATCTTAGAAATTAAGTTGTTTGATGTATGGGGTATTTATTTCATGGGGCCTTTCCCACCATCATACTCAAACACTTACATTCTGGTGGTAGTAGATTATGTATCTAAATGGGTATAGGAAATTGCCACTAATGATACTAAGATAGTGCTGAAGTTCCTCCAGAAGCATATCTTTAGTAGATTTGGTGTCCCTAGAATACTAATCAATGATGGAGGAACTCATTTCTGCAATAAAAAGCTTGACTATGTTCTGATCCGATATGGAATTAACCACAAAGTGGGAACTCCATATCATCCACAGACAAATGGGCAGGCTGAAGTCTCAAATAGAGAACTAAAACGAATCCTGGAACGGTTTGTAAGTACCCGTAGAAAGGATTGGGCAAAGAGTTTGGATGATGTTCTATGGGCATATAGAACTGCATTAACTCCTATAGGGACCTCTCCATACCAGCTTGTGTATGAAAAAGCCTATCACCTGCCAGTGGAACTGGAACATAAGGCCTACTAGGCAACCAAATTCCTAAACCTTGATGCCATGTTAGTTGGAAAGAAAAGATTGCTCCAGCTGAATGAGCTAGAGGAATTCAGACTCAATGCTTTCAAAAATGCAAAAATTTACAAAGAGAAAGCAAAAAGGTGGCATGACAAGAAACTGTCATCTAGAGTCTTTGAGCTAGGACAGAAGGTTCTGCTGTTTAACTCTAAGCTCAGATTGTTCCCTGGGAAATTAAAATCCCGGTGGAGGGGACCATATGTGATCACAAGTGTGTCACCATATGGACATGTAGAGCTTCATGATATTGACTCTGACAAAAAGTTTATTGTTAATGGACAGAGAGTCAAACATTATCTTGAAAGCAATGTTGAGCAACAATGCTCAAAACTGAGACTAGACTAAAGCTCAGTAAAAGTCCAGCTAAAGACAATAAAGAAGCGTTTGCTGGGAGGCAACCCAGTCATTAGCAAAGGTTCTTGTTGTTTAAATAATAATTATAGGAGTTTGATATAAATTATTCTTAAGGTTAATTGTCAAAATGCAGAAGTTCACAGAGTTACAGAAGGATTCAGAGCACAACGCAGAGAAAAGGAGCTCATTGGCTCGAAAATGCTAGTAAGAGGCATTTTGGGTGTTAAACGCCAGAATGTGTATCATTCTGGGCGTTTAACGCTACTAAAGATACCATTCTGGGCGTTAAACGCAAGAATGGGCACCATTCTGGGCGTTTAATGCCAGAGTTGCAGCATCCTAGGCATTTAGAAAAACGCCCAATGACAAAGGATTCCTGGCGTTTAACGCCAGCCAGGGCTGGGCGTTAAACGCTCAAATTGGCCAATAAATAGGCGTTAAACGCCAGAATGGATACCATTCTTAGATGCATCAACAAAAATTCAAATTTAACTTCTTTATATCTTTTCCATATCTTTTGAATTTTAAAATCTCATTTTTTTCATATCATGATTCATCTTTTCCAAATCATATCTTTCTATCATATCTTTTTCAAAATTTTCAACACCCACCCCATCCCTTTTAAATACACATTCGGCCATCCCCATACCTCCACCATTCGAATCTGTCTCCCCCTCTATTCTTCTTCTTTCCTTTCTTTTGCTTGAGGACAAGCAAACCTCTAAGTTTGGTGTGTTTTTTCGTGATCACTGAGCAAAACCTCACCAAGATCATGGCCCCTAAAGGAAAACAAACCACTTTAAGAGGCAAGAAAGAGAATAATCCAAAACCACTTTAGAATCAAGAGAGGTTCTTAACTAAAGAACATGCAGACTATTACCACAAAATAATGGGTTTGAGGTCAGTGATCCCGGAAGTTAAGTTCGATCTGAAAGAAGACGAATATCCGGAGATCCAAGAACAGATTCGAAACAGAGGTTGGGAAATCCAAGCTAATCTTGAGATAAAGGGGGGAAGAAACATGGACCAGGAATTCTACTCAAATCTGTGGCTAACAGATAAACAGAGAATGATGGGAACAACCTTCCATACCTTTCGAACTATGGTCAGAGGGAAGACTATTTACTTCCACCATGACCAAACAAGAGAGGTCTTAAAACTGCCTCAACTACAAGATAATCCAGAATCCTTTAATAGGAAAATGGTGAGAGTAGATAAGCGTTTGGACCAAGTTCTAGAGGACATATGCCTCCCTGGAACTAAGTGGATAACCAACCTGATGACATATCTTCATATACCTATTTTTCTATGCTTTTTCATACAAAAAATTGATGATTAGTGCTTAAATATTGCATTCTTTTGTACTTAATTGGAAGATTTTCTTGATATTTTAATTTTATAAATCTTGTAGAAAATAAGAAGAAAAAGAAGCAAAGAAGCACAAAAAAAGGAGAAAAAAAGAGCTTTGGGGTACACTTTGAAGTTGAGGTACACTTTGGAGCCTTAGGCCACGCTTTTAAAAGCGTGGCCCATGACCAAATCAAGGAAGGAAGCAGCCAGCACGCACACTGCCCTGCCCTTGCCAAGGGCAGGGCAGAATCGTGATGCACATTGAGGTTGGAAGCAAGAATTTCGCTAAGTTAAAATTTGGCCGCTCACAGCATGACCATGCCTACTTCAAAGGGCTATAACTTGAGCTACAGACGTCCGATTGATGTGCTTTCAGTTGCGTTGGAAAGCTGACATTCAGAGCTTTCCAACGATATATAGCAATCCCTATTTGGCGTACAATTGAGGCAAGAACGAAAGGCATCTTTAAGGGCCAAAAATAAGCAAAAAGAAAGCCAAGGAAATTAAGTAGCGTGTGTTTCGGCCATGGTTCGAACTTGGGACATCAAAGTGAAAACACTGCCCTGCCCTCCGCAAGGGCAGGGCAGCATTTTGTTGGTGCACAATTCTGGCAAACCAAGGCACCCTTCTGGCGCACCGCAGCATCATCTGGCAGCACCAGCAGCGCACCGTGGCACAATTCTGGCGCACCAATTTTTTCTGCCCTGCCCTCCGCGAGGGCAGGGTAGCATCCTGCAGCACCAACTCTCACCAACAAGCACGCACCAAGGGCGCACGAACATTTTCTGCCCTGCCCTCCACAAGGGCAGGGCAGCCTCCTGGGAGTGTCATGGGCCAAAAATCAACCAAAATTCAATTTAATTCAATTCCTCACCAAATTGAATCAAGGCCAACCAAACCCATTTCTCCTCAAATCCAAAGCAAGCTAAGCCCACATCATCACTCAAAGGCACATGGATCAATTAAATTAGGATTTTCATTTTTGTAATTTGTTTTAATTTTATTTTCATTTTTCATTTTTAAAGCCTATATAAAGGCATCATTTTCATCTATTGTAGAGAGCCCCATTAGAGAATATTTGAGTGCAGCTCCATTAGAGAGAGGCGAGACCCACTAGGGAATATTAGGATTTGAGAGCTCTCTCCTTTAAGTTTTCCTTTCTGCTTTAAATCTTGGGTAGAGAATTGAAGAAATTCTGTTTCAATCTCACCTTGAGATCTCTTGTTTACTTTTTCTGCATAATTGAAATTCACATACTGCTTCATCTTCTCTTTTAATTCTGCAATTCATTTTTCTTCTTTCTTCTGCAAATTGTTCTCTGAATTGATCAAGGAAGGGCTTGAGATCTAGACTTGTTCTCTAGTCTCATTGATTCCCTGAGATCTTGAATTTCTTTTCTGAGTTTCACAATTGAGTTAAATTTTGTTTCTGTCTTGGTCAAGTGAGCAATTGAGCTCTTGGCTTTCCTTCTGTTTTTACTGTTTCATTGAAATTGTTAGTTTCACTTTGAGACTTGAAAAATGATCTATGTCTCTTTGTTGCATCTCATTGCTCCCAATTTAATTTCCTGCACTTGTGTTCTTCTGCAATTTACATTTAAGCTATTGTGACCTTGAATTTACTTTCCTGCAAGTTAATCTCCCTGCAATTGTTCTACGCTTTGCTTTACTGCTCTCTTTAATTTCCAGCACCCAACCCCCTTTACATTTAATGCAATTTACATTTCTTGTCATTTAAGATTCTTGCAATTTTACTTTCTTGTCATTTAAGATTCTTGCAATTTTACTTTCTGCACTTTAATTTTCCTTGCTATTTACTTTCTGTTGGTTACACTTCATCCAAATTCACTTCAATGTTAGCTTGACTAAACTAATCACCCACTGAAATTGCTTGATCCATCAATCCCTGTGGGATCGACCTCACTCTAAGTGAGTTATTACTACTTGATGCGACCCGGTACACTTGCCGGTTGGATTTGTGTGTTGGAAATTCGTTTTTCCACAAAAACACCATCAAGTTTTTGGCGTCGTTGCCGGGGATTGATTTTGATCAACAATGATTAAGTGGGTGAAAAGTCTAGATCAAGCATTTTCTTTGTTTTTGTTCTCTGTTCTAAGTTGAAACCAAGGTGTTTGTGTTTTTGCCTCACTAAGAAATTCTGTCTCTGTGACATGACTTTCAATTTTCAATGGTGTTGTGTTTTGCAAAATTCAAATGGAGTTCACCTCATCTTTTAGTCAAACAAACTTCATGGGATATTGCCCGCCATCACAATATGATTCAAGTCAGTATTCTAATTATGGTTGGGAATATCACCAGGAAGACACAAATTCTGAGCACTCCAATCCATGGAGATTTGCTTCAGAACTCCAAGATGAGCAAGAGAATTATGAGGGATACCAACCACCACCACAAAATGATTCATATCATTATCCTCATGGTGGATGGGAGTATCACCAAGAAACTGCAAATTCTGAGCAGTCAGATCACATGAAAAATTATCCACCCTCACTTCCCAGTTTCTCATTTGAAAATTCTTCATCAATTAACTATGCCTCAACACAAAATCCATCCCATGACTCACAACCAACACAAACTTCCACAAGCCAAGGACTCTCAAGGATTGAGTCCATGCTCAAAAGATGTTGTGAGGAGGAAAAGAAATTCTGGAAAAGAAAAGAGAACTTCTTCACAAACATGGAAGTGCACACAGCTCAATTGTTGAGAGCAACGAAGAAAGTAGAAAGGCAAGATGAGGAAGCCTCTGTGTCAAGCAAAATTTTAATGAAAAATGAGGTGGAGGAGGCATTTGATCCTGAACTTTTACATTCACAAGAGCCACTTGAGGTGACAATGAAACATAAAGATTCCCTCCCAGAGGCATTAATGGAAAATCATGAAGAAGAAAGGGAGGAAGACACTCAAGAGAAGTCAAACTCAAGTGAAGCAGAAAATCACATGAAGGAAGGGGTCATTGAACCATCACTGCAAGGAACTCTTGATGAAGACAAAACTCCAACAATTACACAACCACCAAGACTTGGACTCAAGGAAGTGAAGGCAATTGACAAAAGCACCAAGAAGAGGATTGTGACCAAGCTACCAAGGACAACATTCAAGAGGAGGTCAACCACAAGCAATCCAACCCCTGGACCAATAGCAAGCAAGCTCAATCAAGCCATGTACAAAAGAAAGCTTGCTGAGAGGAAGCCAAGACAGGGGACACTAGCTGAAACTTTTCCTTCCTTGAAGTCATTCCTCTTAACAAACTGGAAGAAGAGGAAGAAAGTGAAGAGCAACATGTCAAGCTAATGACACTAAAAGAGCACTTGTTGGGAGGTAACCCAACCGTAGGTACATTTCTTTTCTATGCTTTGTTTAAATTCAATAAATTGGCATATGGTTACATTCTAAGTTTGGCGTTGCCTTGCAACAAATTGTTTTCAATCTTTTTGGATGATTGCATCAAATCAAAAATGAAAGTGACACACCAAGATTTTAAGTTTGGTGTGCCACTTATTTTCTATGCAATTCATTCAAGCAACACTACTTGTCTGCATAATCATAATGCCTCTATAGTGTTATTTTTTTCTCTTTCTTTTAATTTGACACTTTGTCATTCTACTTTCTTTAGTCATTTTTCTGTTTTTAAATGCTTTCATTTTAGTTTGCTTATTTACTGTGTTTGTTAATACATTACCAAGAGAGCTTTATTCATGACAGATTATTGGCTTGGTGATTGTCTTTAACATACAACAGTTTCATTTAGTTTTGTTTTAAATAAAATTGACATATGATCGCATTCTAAGTTTGGTGTTGCTATGCAATAAAAATTTGCTTCCAATCTTTACTAAATACTTGCATTAATTCCAAGTGAAAGTGTCACACTAAGTTTGGTGTGCCACTTATTCTTTATGCAAAGTATTGTGCACACCTTCATATGCTTGCAATCAAATGTCGCTGTCTCTTGTGCCTTGATTGTTATTTTTCATTTTTGCTTGCTTAAAACACATGTGCTACTAACATTTCATTGTGTAAGACATTCATGATCCATCTTAGCCCCATAGCCATTGTTCTAATTGTTGCTTGAGGATGAGCAAGCACTCTAAGTTGGCAAGGGAAAGGGAAGAATTGGAGAAAAAGGACAATAATAATGAAGATGAACTACAAGGTTGTAAAGTTCCTTTTCCTCTCCTTTGTTTCCAGCACTTTAAATTGCATGATTGTCTTTATATTCTCTGTATGCATGTGTGGTATGAATAAGCATAACTTGAATTTTGATTTATAATATGTTGTTGTGGCATTATAACTACCAACTTGAGCTTTGTGAATTCAAAAGCAGTAAAGCATCATGATCATAAACAAACAAGGCATTAAAGAAGAATTTAGCATGTGCATACAAGTATTGGAAAGCTAGTATGATTAATTGTTGCTCAATTGCATTGGATTTTATTTAATTGAAGTTTTTCATCTAGTACATTTTGTGAAATCTTTTGAAATCATGAAAACCTTGAAGAAGCAAATACAATTAAAGCAAGAAAAGAAAAAGGGAAAGAATGAGAAAGCTGAAGGCTCTGAGTACCAATGGCAATTTATTTGCTAAGTGCTTGTGGTGTTTATGTATCAAGCCAAATGCTTGAAAACAAAACATTTAGAAGTCAAGGCTAGGCTCAAGTGCAAAAGCACTCCCTCAAAGCTCAAGGTTCTGAGCATCAATGATTAGAGACTCAAAGAAAAGAAAAAAATGAGCTTAATGAAGTCCTCTAATTAAATGCTTGTGGTGCTTATGTATCAAGTGGTAATACTTGAAAACAAAGCATTTAGAAGTCGTAGCTTTGTTATTAACTCATGGGGCAAAGCACCCAAAAGGAGAAGCTAATACAAAAAAAAAATCAAATGCTTGTTTCAAGGAAAAATTATAAGGAAAAGATTTCATAAATTGAGCTAGATAGAAGCATCAATCATTTACATTTCTTTTGTGATTGTAGCATGCTTAGAAAATAGCTTACCATGAACATTGAGTTGCTATTCTTCTTACCTTGGATTGTCAATCTTTATTGCATGATTCTTTTCTTGCTTGGGGACAAGCAAGGTTTAAGTTTGGTGTTGTGATGACATGTCATCATATACCTATTTTTCTATGCTTTTTCATACAAAAAATTGATGATTAGTGCTTAAATATTGCATTCTTTTGTACTTAATTGGAAGATTTTCTTGATATTTTAATTTTATAAATCTTGTAGAAAATAAGAAGAAAAAGAAGCAAAGAAGCACAAAAAAAGGAGAAAAAAAGAGCTTTGGGGTACACTTTGAAGTTGAGGTACACTTTGGAGCCTTAGGCCACGCTTTTAAAAGCGTGGCCCATGACCAAATCAAGGAAGGAAGCAGCCAGCACGCACACTGCCCTGCCCTTGGCAAGAATCGTGATGCACATTGAGGTTGGAAGCAAGAATTTCGCTAAGTTAAAATCTGGCCGCTCACAGCATGACCATGCCTACTTCAAAGGGCTATAACTTGAGCTACAGACGTCCGATTGATGTGCTTCTAGTTGCGTTGGAAAGCTGACATTCAGAGCTTTCCAACGATATATAGCAATCCCTATTTGGCGTACAATTGAGGCAGGAACGAAAGGCATCTTTAAGGGCCAAAAATAAGCAAAAAGAAAGCCAAGGAAATTAAGTAGCGTGTGTTTCGGCCATGGTTCGAACATGGGACATCAAAGTGAAAACACTGCCCTGCCCTCGCGCCCTCCGCGAGGGCAGGGCAGCATTTTGTTGGTGCACAATTCTGGCGCACCAAGGCACCCTTCTGGCGCACCGCAGCATCATCTGGCAGCACTAGCAGCGCACCGTGGCACAATTCTGGCGCACCAATTTTTTCTGCCCTGCCCTCTGCGAGGGCAGGGCGGAGGGCAGGGCAGCATCCTGCAGCACCAACTCTCACCAACAAGCACGCACCAAGGGCGCACGAACATTTTCTGCCCTGCCCTCCACAAGGGCAGGGCAGCCTCCTGGGAGTGTCATGGGCCAAAAATCAACCAAAATTCAATTTAATTCAATTCCTCACCAAATTGAATCAAGGCCAACCAAACCCATTTCTCCTCAAATCCAAAGCAAGCTAAGCCCACATCATCACTCAAAGGCACATGGATCAATTAAATTAGGATTTTCATTTTTGTAATTTGTTTTAATTTTATTTTCATTTTTCATTTTTAAAGCCTATATAAAGGCATCATTTTCATCTATTGTAGAGAGCCCCATTAGAGAATATTTGAGTGCAGCTCCATTAGAGAGAGGCGAGACCCACTAGGGAATATTAGGATTTGAGAGCCCTCTCCTTTAAGTTTTCCTTTCTGCTTTAAATCTTGGGTAGAGAATTGAAGAAATTCTGTTTCAATCTCACCTTGAGATCTCTTGTTTACTTTTTCTGCATAATTGAAATTCACATACTGCTTCATCTTCTCTTTTAATTCTGCAATTCATTTTTCTTCTTTCTTCTGCAAATTGTTCTCTGAATTGATCAAGGAAGGGCTTGAGATCTAGACTTGTTCTCTAGTCTCATTGATTCCCTGAGATCTTGAATTTCTTTTCTGAGTTTCACAATTGAGTTAAATTTTGTTTCTGTCTTGGTCAAGTGAGCAATTGAGCTCTTGGCTTTCCTTCTGTTTTTACTGTTTCATTGAAATTGTTAGTTTCACTTTGAGACTTGAAAAATGATCTATGTCTCTTTGTTGCATCTCATTGCTCCCAATTTAATTTCCTGCACTTGTGTTCTTCTGCAATTTACATTTAAGCTACTGTGACCTTGAATTTACTTTCCTGCAAGTTAATCTCCCTGCAATTGTTCTACGCTTTGCTTTACTGCTCTCTTTAATTTCCAGCACCCAACCCCCTTTACATTTAATGCAATTTACATTTCTTGTCATTTAAGATTCTTGCAATTTTACTTTCTTGTCATTTAAGATTCTTGCAATTTTACTTTCTGCACTTTAATTTTCCTTGCTATTTACTTTCTGTTGGTTACGCTTCATCCAAATTCACTTCAATGTTAGCTTGACTAAACTAATCACCCACTAAAATTGCTTGATCCATCAATCCCTGTGGAATCGACCTCACTCTAAGTGAGTTATTACTACTTGATGTGACCCGGTACACTTGCCGGTTGGATTTGTGTGTTGGAAATTCGTTTTTCCACAAAAACACCATCACAACCCAAAAGGTGTCCCAAACCAACTCAAGAGAGGAGATCTCAAACCAGTCGCTAGGGGCTAGTTGGACTTCATTGGGCATTCTATACTGCCCAGTAGCAACCGCACTGAGGTCACTGTCAGAAGAGTAGTGATGATTCATTGCATTATGCTGGGAAACAAAGTGGAGATTCATTATCTGATTTCTTGTCAGATTTACACAATTGCAAATAAGAACTCCACTGAAGCCAAATTGGCTTACCCAAGTTTAATCTCTCTGCTATGTAAAGATGCTGGGGTAAAAATGGGAGTGGATGAGTTTATCTCAGTCGAGCATCCAATCACCAAAAAGTCAATGGAGGGACAACAAGTGTACGACAACTCCATCAAGAGGAGGGCGCAGGAATTCCTCCCAGAAATCCCTCAAATTGACTACTGGGCCCACCTAGAAGCATCTATCACCAAGCTGCAAGAAGCTATGGATCAACTTAAAGAAGAACAGCAAAATCAAAATAGCATGCTTTGCAAACTACTTAAGGAACAAGAAAAGCAAGGGCGTGAGCTACAAGAGCTGAAGCACCAGAAGCTCTCCCTTAAGGGACCAGACATCCCACAGATTGAAGGAGCATCCATCTCCCAAAATAAAGGTTGTTGAGTCCTAATCTTAATCCTGTGATAACTTTTATTATTAGAAACCTATCTTATGAATTACATAAGTATTAGTAATTAGGGTCTTTATTTTTATTTTTATTTTTATCATCTCCAAGAAGCTATAATTTATTCTTCTCATCGTCACTAAACATGAATAAAATAGTAAATTTTCTTTAGAATAAGGAGGCAATTATTTCAAGTTTTCAACAAGAAAAATTCTAATTATTTTTATTTGGTGGCAACACTTTTGTCTTCTGAATGAATGCTTGAACAGTGCATATTTTTTATAGTAAAGTTTATGAATATTAAAATTGTTGGCTCTTGAAAGAATCATGAAAAGAAAGAGAAATGTTATTGATAATCTGAAAAATCATAAAATTGATTCTTGAAGCAAGAAAAAGCAGTGAAAAATACAAAGCTTGCAAAAAAACAAAAAACAAAGAAAAAGCAAGCAGAAAAAGCCAATAGCCCTTTAAACCAAAAGACAAGGGTAAAAAGGATCCAAAGCTTTGAGCATTAATGGATAGGAGGGCTCAAAGAAATAAAATATTGGCTTAAGCAGCTAAATCAAGCTGTCCCTAACCATGTGCTTGTGTCATGAAGGTCCAAGTGAAACGCTTGAGAGTGAGTGGTTAAAGTCGTAATCCAAAGCAAAAGAGTGTGCCTAAGAACTCTGGGCACCTCTAACTGGGGACTCTAGCAAAGCTGAGTCACAATCTGAAAGGTTCACCCAGTTATGTGTGTGTGGCATTTATGTATCCTGTGGTATTACTGGAAAACAAAATGCTTGGGGTCACAGCCAAGACTCATAAAGTAGATGTGTTCAAGAATCAACATATTAAACTAGGAGAATCAATAACACTATCTGAATTCTGAGTCCCTATAGATGTGATGCAATTGCATATTTGTTATATTAGCTAGTTAGTTTAGTTGGTTTTAGCTTAATTTCACTCATTTTCTCTAAATAAACAAGTCCTTTTATGAGTTTTGTCTTCATGCATGAGAATACCAAGGAACATGTTGATTCTAGCCAAATTCATGCAAATGATTTAAGGAATACATACATGAATGAGTATGAATGAATCTCATGAAATTTATTGCATGAATTGGTAAGACTTTGAAGCTATTTCCCTTGTTGATGATAGGTGATGAAACAAGAAAGCATGGAAGCAAGAATGATGCAAGCTGGGCAAGAAGAAGAGAAGTTGTTGGCGTTGCCAACTTGGAGAAAGGGTGCGTGTTTGAAGGCAACGCCAGGCAGCCCTGGAGAAGCACATTTGGGCGTTGCCAACTTGGAGAAAGGGTGCGTGTTTGAAGGCAACGCCAGGCAGCCCTGGAGAAGCACATTTGGGCGTTGCCAACTTGGAGAAAGGGTGCGTGTTTTGAAGGCAACGCCAGGCAGCCCTGGAGAAGCACATTTGGGCGTTGCCAACTTGAAGAAAAGGGTGAGTTGTTGAAGGCAACGCCAAGGCAGCCCTGGAGAGCAAATGTTGGCGTTGCCAACTTGGAGAAAGGAGTGAGTGTTTGATGGCAACGCAGGCAAGCAAAGAGCTGAGCCAAGGAGAGCTCGAGGGCGTTGCCAACGTGAGAATGAAGAAGCGTTATTCAAGGCAACGCACACAAGCAAGGCTTGGCCCAGGAGGAGATTAAGCTGGCGTTGCCAACGCCAGGAACAAGGGAAGTGTTCCTTGACAACGCACACAAGCAAACTTGGCCCAAGAGGAGGAGAAGCTGGCGTTGCCAATGCCAAGAACCATAGGCGTTATTCAAAGCAACGCCAAGCAATCTTGGGGAGCTAGTTTAGAGCCTCGAGCACGTTGCCGGCCTAGAGATGAGGGGCGTGTTTGAGGACAACGCAGGCAAACAACGCTGAATGGAAAACTTGGCCCAGGAAAAGGAGATGCACGTTGCCAACGCCAAGTTATGAAGGCGTGTTCCTTGGCAACGTAGCAAGAAACTTTGGCACCAAAGGGGAGCTCGAGCACGTTGTTGAGACTAGGAACCATGGGCGTGTTCCTTGGCAACGCATGCAAGCTAGGAGTATGGGCACACGAGAGCGTTGCTAACTTGGAAATGAACTGGCGTGTTCTTCAATAACGCCAGGGACAAGATCTTGGGCCAGCAAATAGAAGCACGTTGCCAACGCCACTTTCATTGGCGTGTTCTAAGGCAACGCCAGGAATGGTTGCTTGGCTAGGCACCAAGTCTTGGATGCCAACTAAGTTGCCAACGCCAGGAAGGGTGCCAACCACGTTGCCAACGCCAGGAAGCATAGGCGTGTTGGAGGACAACGCCAAGCAACAAGCATAGAGCCTTGAGGAAGGCTCGAGCACGTTGCCAATGCCAAGAATCACTGGCGTGTTTGAGGGCAACGCAGCAAGCAAAATTTGGCAAGGAAGCTCACTTGAAGAAGCACTCGAGCACGTTGCCAACGCCAACTTCTAAAGGCGTTCTCTAAAGCAACGTGACAAGCAAAACTGAAGGCTAGAGATGAGCCCTGGAGGGGGCACAAGCACGTTGCCAACGTGCTAGCAAGGAGGCGTGTTTGGCAACAACGCCAGCCTCATGCCTCTACCTTGGGAGGCTAGGCACGTTGCCAACGTGGGAGGATGGGTGCGTTTTTGGCAACAACTTGGCAGCTTGACCTTACCTCCTTTGAGGAAGCATAACTTGAGCTAGGAAAGTCCAAATGAGGTGATTCCAGTGGCATTGGAAAGAAGACATCGAGAGCTTTCCAATGATGTATAATAGTCCATATTGAAGCAGAGGATTGACACCCAAATTCTGAGCTACATTTAGCATGAAAGTAGAGGAAGAGCAAGTTGTTAGCAACAACTTGGGCTAGCAACGCCCAAGTCTGAAAGTTCACTCCCAGGAAAATATGATGCACGTTGCCAACGTGCATTAAGGCTAGCGTTATTGACAAAAACGCCAAGCCAGTGGGCCAGAAGCATGATGAATGAACTCCTCCTTTCCAAGTCTAGCAACACTTTTTCCAATTGAGCCAAGAATTCAACAAAGAGGAAGCCCATATTGCTAACCCAATTAAAGATCTTTGAAAGAGTTTTGGGACTAATATAAATAGAGATTGAGTTTGTACTTTGAGGGGACTTTTGGACACTTTTGTTTTAGACTCTTAGCACTTTTATTTTGAAGAACTCTCTAGCACTTCCGGGAGGATACCCGGAGAGCTATTTTGGTTTTTCTTGGAACTCTTCTTCTTCACTTTGAAGTTTTAAGCATTTTCCTTATTCTTCTTCTTCTTCTTTTCTTTACACTTAGTTTAATTTTCGTTGATGGCAATTATTGTTGAAATTGGAGCTATGATTCACTAAACCCCACTTTCATTAAGGGGAAGAGCTCTGCTTGTTTGAATGCATTGATGAACTCCTCTTTTCTTCCTCAATTCAAGTGGTTAATCCAAAGAGGAAACTCTTGTTCTTCAAAGATTCAACCACCATCGAGAGAGGGGTTAATCTATGTGAATTGTGTGGTGAATTTGAGGAATGAGCCACATAATTCAGTTTAGAGTTCATCCTTTCATGATTCCCTTAATCAATACACCTTGGTTGGTATGTGAGATGTAACTTTCCTTGGTTGAGATTATGGGAGTTGTGTGGCTGGATTAGAATTGAGCTTCATCTCTTCTCATGAATAATTAGATCACGAGAGTGGCAATTGGTTATGTTGAGAGAAATTGAATCACCAAGAGATTGGGAGTCAATTACCCACTTGCCATGGATCTATACCCATGATTGAGAAGGACTTGACTAACATCAATTCATGAAAACTTGCATCTCTGATCCCTAATGATCCTCTCCACCATTAATTCTTATTTCTTTTGCTTCTAGTTGTTTGACTACCCATAACCCAATTCCCTTCTACATTTTGTCAATTTATTATTCTTGTCATCTACATTTTGTTCCTTTATTTCTTGCTATTTACTCTTATGTTCTTTAAATTTCTGCAACCTTTAATTCCTTGCAATTTATCTTTGATGTCATTTAAGTTTCTTGCACTTTAAGTTTCTGTTATTTACTTTCATTTTATTTCTCTCTTCTAGTTCTTTAAATTCTTTGCCATTTAAATTCTTGCAATTATGTTCAAAAAATTCATAAATCTCATGAAATCAAAACCATGTTTGCTTGACTAAATTTACCATTAACTAAAGTTGCTTAATCTACCAATCTCTGTGGGATCGACCTCACTCTTAGTGAGTTTTATTACTTGATGCGACCCGGTATACTTGCCGGTTGTACGTGAAATTTCATTTTTACGTATCAAGATGCCAATCATTCTGAGCTTCAAAGGATAAATTGAGATGCCAAAACTGTTCAGGAGCAAAAAGCTACTAGCCACGCTCATCTAATTATAATCTGAGCTTCACTTAAAACTCTGAGATGTATAACCTCTTGATTTTCTTTCTACCGTATTTTATTTATCTACTTGCTTGAGGCAAGCAACAGTTTAAGTTTGTTGTTGTGATGAGCGGATATTTTATACACTTTTTGGTGGTATTTTCATGTAGTTTTTAGTATGCTTTAGTTACTTTTTAGTATATTTTTATTAGTTTTTATGAAAAAATTACATTTCTGCACTTTACTATGACTTTGTGTATTTTTCTGTGATTTCAGGTATTTTCTGGCTGAAATTGAGGGACTTGAGCAAAAATCTAATTTAGAGGCTGAAAAAGGACTGCAAATGCTGTTGGATTCTGGCACTCCTGCACGCGAAATGGATTTCCAATTGGCGCGCTCTTAATTGCGTTGGAAAGTAGACATCTTGGGCTTTCCAGCAATGTATAATAGTACATACTTTGCCCGATATTTGATAGTGCAAACTGGCGTTTAAACGCCAGCTTTTTACCCTTTTCTGGCATTAAATGCCAGAACTGGCATAAAAGTTGGAGTTAAACGCCCAAACTAGCACCAAGGCCGACGTTTAACGCCAAAAATAGCCTATGCATGTGAAAGCTTCAATGCTCAGCCCAAACACATACCAAGTAGGCCCCAGAAGTAGATTTCTGTACTATTTATCTTAGTTTACTCATTTTCTGTAAACCTAGGTTACTAGTTTAGTATAAAAAATACTTTTAGATATTCATTTTATACCTCATGACATTTTACATCTGAATTTGTATCTTCTGCGGCATGAGTCTCTAAACCCCATGGTTAGGGGTGAGGAGCACTGCTGTGTCTCGATGGATTAATGCAATTATTTCTGTTTTCCATTCAATCATGCTTGTTTCTATTCTAAGATATTTATTCGCACTTCAACATGATGAATGTGATGATCCGTGACACTCATCGCCATTCTCAACTTATGAATGCGTGCCTGACAACCACTTCCGTTCTACCTTAGATTGAGTGTGTATCTCTTGGGTTCCTGGTTCACGAGTTTGATTGCCTCTCCTGACAACAGAGTGTTCAAATCCGTGGAACCAGAGTCTTCGTGGTATAAGTGATGAGCGGATAATTTATACGCTTTTTGGCATTATTCTTAGTATGTTTTTAGTATATTTTAGTTAGTTTTTATTATATTTTTATTAGTTTTTAGTTAAAATTCACTTTTCTAGACTTTACTATGAGTTTGTGTGTTTTTCTATGATTTCAGGTATTTTTTGGCTGAAATTGAGGGTCCTGAGCAAAAATTTAATTCAGAGGCTGAAAAGGACTACAGATGCTGTTGGATTCTGACCTCCCTGCACTCGAAGTGGATTTTCTGGAGCTACAGAAGCCCAATTGGCGCGCACTCAACGGCGTTGAAAAGTAGATATCTTGGGCTTTCCAGCAATGTATAATAGTTCATACTTTTTTCGAGATTTGATGGCCCAAACCGGCGTTGCAAATCAGCTTCAGAATTCCCAGTGTTTAACGCCGGAACAGGCATAAAAATTGGAGTTAAACGCCCAAACTGTCATAAAAGCTGGCGTTTAACTCCAGAAAAAGTCTCTACACATGAAAGCTTCAATGCTCAGCCCAAGCACACACTAAGTGGACCCTGGAAGTGGATTTTTACGTCATTTTACTCATTTCTGTATACCCTAGGTTACTAGTTCACTATTAATAGGACCTTTTGATATTGTATCTGGACCTCATGACACATTACACGTTTCTCATTGTATCTTCTACGGCATGAGTCTCTAAACCCCATGGTTGGGGGTGAGGAGCTCTGCTGTGTCTTGATGGATTAATGCAATTACTACTATTTTTCATTCAAACATGCTTGCTTCTATTCCAATATATCACTTGTTCCTAAACCTGATGAATGTGATGATCCGTGACACTCATCATTCTCACCTATGAACGTGTGCCTGACAACCACCTCCGTTCTACCTTAGATTGAGCAGATATCTCTTGGATTCCTTAATCAGAATCTTCGTGGTATAAGCTAGAATTAATGGCGGCATTCAAGAGAATCCGGAAGGTCTAAACCTTGTATGTGGTATTCTGAGTAGGATTCAAGGATTGAATGACTGTGACGAGCTTCAAACTCCTGAGGGCTGGGCGTTAGTGACAGACACAAAAGAATCACTGGATTCTATTCCAACCCGATTGAGAACCGACAGATGATTAGCCGTGCTGTGACAGAGCGCATTGAACATTTTCACTGAGAGGATGGGAGGTAGCCATTGTCAACGGTGAAACCCTACATACAGCTTGCCATGGAAGGAGTCTTGCGTGCTTGAAGAAGAAGACAGTAGGAAAGCAGAGATTCAGAAGATAGAGCATCTCCAAAACCTCAACCTGTTCTCTATTACTGCAAAACAAGTACTTATTTCATGTTCTTTTACTTTTTACAATCAATCCTGATAATTATTGATAACCTGACTAAGAGTTACAAGATAACCATAGCTTGCTTCAAGCCGACAATCTCCGTGGGATCGACCCTTACTCACGTAAGGTATTACTTGGACGACCCAGTGCACTTGCTGGTTAGTTGTGCGGAATTGCAAAAGTGTGATTGCAATTTCGTGCACCAAGTTTTTCGCGCCGTTGCCGGGGATTGTTCGAGTTTGGACAACTGACGGTTTATCTTGTTGCTTGGATTAGGACTGTTTTATTTTTTGTTGGTTTAGAGTCTTTTATTTGAGTTTAGTTTCATATTTTAAGTTTGGTGTCAATTGCATGCATTTGTTTTCTTTTATTTTTCGAATTTGCATATCCTTAGTCCTGTCTTGATGCTTAAAAATTCTAAGTTTGGTGTCTTCTTTGTGTTTTCCTTTAAGTTTTCAAAAATTTGTGTCTGATTTTCTAAAAATTTTAAGTTTGGTGTCATTTTGTTGTTTTTCTCTTTCCTCATTTCAAAAGAAAAAATCAAATCTCTTTTAAAATAATTTTCAATCATATCTTTTCAATTGCTAATTCCAAAATCTTTTTAATTAACTAATTGATTTAGTCTTCAATTTGCTTTGATCTTATTTTCTTTTAGTTTTCGAAAATTTATTTTATTTTCCTTTTGTTTTATTTTATTTTTTTTCGGTCAACTAAAAAAAAATTTTAGTTTACTTGTGAATTCATATCATATTCCCTTTCTCTATCATGGACCTAAGTGGAATTGAGTAGTCCAGAAGGACTCTGGGGTCATATGCTAACCCCATTACAGCTGCATATGGGAGTAGCATCTGTATACCTCCCATTAAAGCAAGCAGCTTTGAGCTAAATCCTGAACTCATTATCATGGTGCAGCAAAATTGCCAGTATTCTGGTCTTCCACAGGAAGAACCTACTGAGTTTCTGGCACAATTCATACAAATTGCTGACACAGTACGTGATAAAGAGGTGGATCAGGATGTCTACAGACTATTACTGTTTCCATTTGCTGTAAAAGATCAAGCTAAGAGGTGGTTGAATAACCAACCTACAGCAAGCATAAAGACATGGAAACAGTTATCAGACAAATTCCTGAATCAATTTTACCCTCCAAAAAGGATGACACAGCTATGGCTGGACATCCAAGGCTTTAAACAAGAGGATAATGAATCCCTTTATAATGCCTGGGAGAGGTATAGAGGTATGTTAAGAAAATACCCCTCTGAAATGTTTTCAGAGTGGGTACAGTTAGACATCTTCTACTATGGGCTTACAGAAAAAGCTTAGATGTCTCTAGACCACTCATCTGGTGGATCTATACATATGAGGAAGACGATTGAAGAGGCTCAAGAGCTTATAGACACTGTTGCTAGAAATCAATATTTGTACTCTAGCAATGAGTTCTATACAAAAGAAGAAGTTATGGCAGCAGCCACTGATCCTAATCCTCAAGAACAGATTGTTGAGCTTAATTAGCAATTACACCTGATGATAAAACAGTTAGCAGAATTTAAAGAGATGCTCCAAGAGACTAAAATTGCTAACAAGAACATAGAATCACAGTTGAATCAGGCAAAACAGCAGTTATCTAAACAGATAACAGAAGAATGCCAAGCAGTTCAACTGAGGAGTGGGAAGACATTAAATAACACTGCTCAAAGTAGCAAGAAGCCAATAAAGGAACAATTGATAGAGGATAACCAAACCACTGTCCAAAATCTCTCTGAGGATAGTAAGAGCCCAGAGAGGAATACTCTTGGCGTCTAAACGCCAGAAAAGTGGGAAAAGCTGGCGTTAAACGCCCATTCCCTGCCCAGTTCTGGCGTTCAAACGCCAGAAAAGGGGGAAAAGTTGGCATTAAACGCCCATTCTTCACCCAATCCTGGCATTCAAACGCCAATGGGGAATCAGACACCTGAGAGTGCTGATAGTAACCCCTCTAAAAAGGCTTCTCCAACCACCTCTGTGAGGAATAAACCTGCAGCAACTAAGGTTGATGAATGTAAAGCCAAGATGCCTTATCCTCAGAAATTCCACCAAACAGAATAGGATAAGCAATTTGCCCGCTTTGCAGACTATTTAAGGACTCTTGAAATAAAGATTCCATTTGCAGAGGCACTTGAGCAAATATCTTCTTATGCTAAGTTCATGAAAGAGATCTTAATTCATAAGAAGGATTGGAGGGAAACTGAAAAAGTGTTTCTCACTGAAAAATGCAGTGCAGTCATTCTGAAAAGCTTACCAAAAAAGCTTCAAGATCCAAGAAGCTTTATGATACCATGCACATTAGAAGGTGCTTGCACCAAGACAGCCCTGTGTGACCTTGGAGAAAGTATCAATCTAATACCCGCATCCACTATCAAAAAGATTGGGTTGACTGAAGAAGTCAAACCAACCCGGATATGCCTCCAACTTGCTGATGGCTCCATTAAATATCCATCAGGCATAATTGAGGACATGATTGTCAAGGTTGGGCCATTCGCCTTTCCAACTAACTTTGTAGTGCTGGAAATGGAGGAGCACAAGAGTGCAACTCTCATTCTAGGAAGACCTTTCCTAGCCACTGGACGAACTCTCATTGATGTACAAAAAGGGGAAGTAACCCTGAGAGTCAATGAGGATGAGTTCAAGTTGAATGCTGTAAAAGCTATGCAGCATCCAGACACATCGAATGACTGCATGGGCGCTGACATTATTGACTCTTTGGTGGAAGAGATCAATATGACTGAGAGTCTCGAATCAGAGCTAGAGGACATCTTTAAAGATGTTCAGCCTGATTTGGAGGAATCAGAGAGAATAATAGAACCTCTGAAAATCCCTCAGGAAGAGGAGAAACCTCCCAAACCCGAGCTCAAACCATTACCACCATCCTTGAAATATGCATTTCTGGGAGAAGGTGATACCTTTCCTGTAATTATAAGCTCTGCTTTAAATCCACAGGAAGAGGAAGCACTGATTCAAGTGCTAAGAACACACAAGACAGCTCTTGGGTGGTCCATAAGTGATCTCAAGGGCATTAGCCCAGCAAGATGAATGCACAAGATCCTATTGGAGGATAATGCCAAACCAGTGGTCCAACCACAAAGGTGGCTAAATCCAGCCATGAAGGAGGTGGTGCAGAAAGAGGTCACTAAATTACTAGAGGCTGGGATTATTTATCCTATTTCTGATAGCCCATGGGTGAGCCCTGTCCAAGTTGTCCCCAAGAAGGGAGGCATGACAGTGGTTCAAAATGAAAAAAATGAACTGGTTCCTACAAGAACAGTCACAGGGTGGCGTATGTGCATTGACTACAGAAGGCTCAATACAGCTACCAGAAAGGATCATTTTCCTTTTCCATTCATAGACCAAATGCTAGAAAGACTAGCTGGTCATGATTATTACTATTTTTTGGATGGCTATTCAGGTTACAACCAAATTACAGTAGATCCTCAAGACCAAGAGAAAACAGCATTTACTTGCCCTTCTGGCGTGTTTGCCTACAGGAGGATGCCTTTTGGTCTGTGTAATGTTCCTGCAACCTTTCAGAGATGCATGCTATCCATCTTCTCTGATATGGTGGAGAAATTCCTGGAAGTCTTCATGGATGACTTCTCAGTGTATGGAGACTCATTCAGCTCCTGTCTTAACCACCTAGCACTTGTCCTGAAAAGGTGCCAAGAGACTAACCTGGTTTTAAACTGGGAGAAATGTCACTTTATGGTGACTGAAGGAATTGTCCTTGGGCACAAAATTTCAAGCAAGGGAATAGAGGTGGATAAGGTAAAGGTAGAAGTAATTGAAAAATTACCACCACCTGCCAATGTTAAGGCAATCAGAAGCTTTCTGGGGCATGCAGGATTCTACAGAAGGTTTATAAAAGATTTTTCGAAAATTGCAAAACCTCTGAGCAACCTGCTAGCTGCTGACACACCATTTGTGTTTGACACACAGTGTCTGCAAGCATTTGAAACCCTGAAAGCTAAGCTGGTCACAGCACTAGTCATCTCTGCACCAGACTGGACATTGCCATTCGAACTAATGTGCGATGCCAGTGACCATGCCATTGGTGTAGTGTTGGGACAGAGGCATAACAAGCTTCTGCATGTCATTTATTACGCCAGCCGTGTTCTAAATGATGCACAGAAGAATTACACAACCACATAAAAAGAGTTACTTGCAGTGGTCTATGCCATTGACAAGTTTAGATCCTATCTAGTAGGATCAAAGGTGATTGTGTACACTGACCATGCTGCTCTTAAGTACTTCTCACAAAGCAGGATTCAAAACCCAAGCTCATAAGATGGGTGTTGCTTCTGCAAGAGTTTGATATAGAAATAAGAGACAGAAAAGGGACAGAGAACCAAGTAGCTGATCATTTGTCCCAAATAGAACCAGTAGCTGGAGCGTCCCTCCCTTCTACTGAGATCTCTGAGACTTTCCCAGATGAGCAACTCTTTGCCTTTCAGGAAGCTCCATGGTTTGCAGATATTGCAAATTACAAAGCTGTGAGGTTCATACCCCAGGAGTACAGCAGGGTGCAAAGAAAGAAATTAATTTCAGATGCCAAGTATTACCTGTGGGATGAGCCATATCTCTTTAAGAGATGTGCAGATGGAATGATCCGCAGATGTGTACCCAGAGAGGAAGCACAAAGGATCCTATGGCACTGCCATGGATCACAGTATGGGGGACATTTTGGAAGTGAGCGAACAGCCACTAAGGTCCTCCAATGTGGCTTCTACTGGCCTACTCTCTATAGAGATGCCCGAGAGTTTGTGCGTAACTGTGACAGCTGCCAAAGAGCTGGTAACTTACCTCATGGATACACCATGCCTCAACAAGGGATCTTAGAGATTGAATTGTTTGATGTTTGGGGGATTGACTTCATGGGTCCGTTCCCACCATCATACTCAAACACTTACATTCTGGTGGCAGTGGACTATGTATCTAAGTGGGTAGAAGCAATTGCTACACCCACTAATGATACTAAGACCGTGCTGAAATTCCTCCAGAAACACATCTTCAGCAGATTTGGTGTTCCTAGAGTCCTAATTAGTGATGTGGGTACTCATTTCTGCAATAAACAGCTTTACTCTGCTATGGTCCGATATGAAATTAGCCACAAGGTGGCAACCCCGTATCATCCACAGACAAATGGGCAAGTTGAAGTCTCTAACAGAGAGCTAAAAAGAATCCTAGAACGGACTGTAATTGCCCGTAGAAAGGATTGGGCAAAGAGCTTGGATGATGCTCTGTGGGCATACAGAACAGCATTCAAGACTCCAATAGGAACCTCTCCATACCAACATGTGTATGGCAAGGCCTGTCATCTGCCCGTGGAACTGGATCATAAAGCCTACTGGGCAACCAGATTCCTAAACCTGGATGCTATGTTAGCTGGTGAAAAAAGATTGCTCCAGCTAAATGAGCTAGATGAATTTAGACTCAGTGCCTTTGAAAATGCAAAGATTTATAAGGAAAAGGCAAAGAAGTGGCATGACAAGAAGTTGTCATCCAGAGTCTTTGAGCCAGGACAAAAAGTTCTGCTCTTCAATTCTAGGCTCAAATTGTTCCCAAGAAAACTTAAATCCCGGTGGAGGGGTCCGTATGTGATTACAGGAGTGTCACCATATGGATATGTGGAGCTTCAGGATACTGATTCTGACAAAAAGTTCATTGTTAATGGACAGAGGATCAAGCATTATTTTGAAAGCAATTTTGAGCAAGAGTGCTCAAAACTGAGGCTTGAATGATCCTCAGTGAAGGTCCAGCTAAAGACAATAAAGAAGCACTTGCTGGGAGGCAACCCAGTCATTAGCAGGTTATCTATTTTGTTTAATCAAAGTTTGATATATATTCTCAAAGGGCAAATATCAAAATTGAAGGAATTCACAGAGTTACAGAAGGATTCAGTGCAAAAAAGCAGAGAAAAAGAGCTTGCTGGCGAAAAAACGCCAGTAAAGGGTACTTTGGGCGTTAAACGCCAGAATGGGCACCATTCTGGGCATTTAACGCCAGTAAAGGTGCCATTTTGGGCGTTAAACGCCAGAATGGGCACCATTCTGAGCGTTTAATGCAAGGTGGGCAGCATCTTGGGCGTTTAGCAAAATGCCCAGTGATGAAGGGGACTCTGGCGTTTAACGCCAGCCAGGGTACGTGGTTGGGCGTTAAACGCCCACAATGGCCAGCATTTGGGCATTAAACGCCAGAATGGATACCATTCTGGGCGTTTAACGCCAGAAAGGTGGGGGACGGAGATTTCGTTTTCTAATCAAAATTTTTTCAAACTTTCCTGTTTTGATCCATAATTTTCTACATAAACACATTTCAAACTTTCATCATTCACCTTCAAATTTTCAAAAATTAAATTCATTCTTCAAATCTCTCTCAAATCCTTCCCAAATCTTCTTCAAAAACTCAAATTTTTCTCAAATTCTTTCCATATCTTCTCAAATCTCCTTCAAAATTTTCGAAATCTCTCCCCCTCCCTTATAAATACACGTTCGGCCACCCCTTTCTCCCTACCATTCGAATTTGTTCTCCTCCTCTCTCCCCTCTTTCCTTTCTTTTGCTTGATGACAAGCAAACCTCTAAGCTTGGTGTGCTTTTCCGTGATCACTAAGCCAAGATTCATCAAGATCATGGCTCCTAAGGGAAAACAAACCAATTTAAGAGGCAAGAAAGAGAATAATCCAAAGAGTCTTTGGAATCAAGAGAAGTTCTTAACCAAAGAACATGAAGACCATTATCACAAAATAATGGGTCTGAGGTCAGTGATCCCGGAAGTCAAATTCGATCTAAAAGAAGATGAATATCCGAGGATCCAAGAGCAAATTCGAAACAGAGGATGGGAAGTTCTAACCAATCTTGACATAAAGGTTGGAAGAAATATGGTTCAGGAATTCTACTCAAATCTGTGGCTGACAGATAAGCAGAGAATGACTGGAACTGCTTTCCATACTTACAGAACCATGGTCAGAGGGAAAGTTATCTACTTCCATCTGGACAAAATAAAAGAGGTCTTCAAATTGCCTCAACTGCAAGATGATCTTGAATCCTTTAATAGGAGAATGGTGAGAGCAGATAAGGGGTTGGATCAAGTTCTAGAAGACATTTGCCTCCCTGGAAC
Organism: Arachis hypogaea; assembly: GCF_003086295.3. Classification (NCBI taxonomy): domain Eukaryota; kingdom Viridiplantae; phylum Streptophyta; class Magnoliopsida; order Fabales; family Fabaceae; genus Arachis; species Arachis hypogaea. The sequence goes on from NC_092041.1 coordinate 32,610,397, forward strand.
TAAGTGGATAACCAATTCAAAAGGTGTCCCAAACCAACTCAAGAGGGGAGACCTCAAACCAATTGCAAGAGGCTGGCTAGACTTTATTGGGCGCTCCATATTGCCCACTAGCAACCGTTCTGAGGTCACTATCAAGAGAGCAGTGATGATTCATTGCATCATGCTTGGAAGAGAAGTGGAGGTTCATCATCTGATTGCTTGTGAGATCTACACAATTGTAAGCAAGAATTCCACTGAAGCCAAACTGGCTTACCCAAGCTTGATCTCCTTGCTCTGTAAAGAGGCTGGGGTGAAGATGGGAGTAGATGAATTCATACCAATTGAACATCCAATCACCAAGAAGTCAATGGAAGGACAAATACAAGACAACTCTATCAAAAAGAGGGCGCAGGAGTTCCTCCCTGAATTTCCTGAAATTGACTACTAGGCCAGCCTAGAAGCATCTATCACTAAGTTGCAAGAAACTATGGAACAACTTAAGGAAGAACAGCAGAATCAGAACTGCATGCTCTGCAAATTGCTGAAGGAACAAGAAAAGCAGGGGCGTGAACTTCAAGAGTTGAAACGCCAAAAGTTCTCCCCTCAAGTTGAGGGAGCATCCACTTCTCAAAATCAAGGTTGTTGAGTCCTAACTCTATGATAACCTCTATCATTAGGAGCCTGTTTGAATTTTTTCTATTACTATTAGTCTTATCTTATATCTATTTTTGAGTCTTGTTCTTAATTCATGATTAATAAAATTTAAGGTTCATGTCTTAAAGCTATGAATGTCCTATGAATCCATCACCTCTCTTAAATGAAAACTCCTTTAATCACAAAAGAACAAGAAGTACAGGATTTCAAATTCATCTCTGAAACTAGTTGAATTAGTTTGATGTGGTGACAATACTTTTTGTTTTCTGAATGAATGCTTGAATAGTGCATATGTCTTTTGAATTTGTTGATTAAAGAATGTTAAACTTGTTGGCTCTTGAAAGAATGATGGTAAAGGAGAAATGTTATTGAGGATCTGAAAAATCATCAGATTGATTCTTGAAGCAAGAAAAAGCAGTGAATACAAAAAATTGCTAAAAAAAAGAGAAGAACGAAAAAAAAAAGAGAAAAAAAGAATAATAATAATAAAGTTGTGATCCAAGGCAAAAAGAGTGTGCTTAAGAACCCTGGACAGCTCTAATTGGGGACTTTAGCAAAGCTGAGTCACAATCTGAAAAGGTTCACCCAAGTATGTGTCTGTGGCATGTATGTATCCGGTGGTAATACTGGAAGACAGAGTGCTTTGGGCCACAGCCAAGACTCATAAAGTAGCTATGTTCAAGAATTATCATACTTAACTAGGAGAATCAATAACACTATCTGAGTTCTGAGTTCCTATGGATGCCAATCATTCTAGACTTCAAAGGATAAAGTGAGATGCCAAAACTGTTCAGAAGCAAAAAGCTACTAGTCCCGCTCATCTAATTGAGCTAAGTTTCTTTGATATTTTGGAGTCTATAGTATATTCTCTTCTTTTTATTCTATCTTGATTTTCAGTTGCTTGGGGACAAGCAACAATTTAAGTTTGGTGTTGTGATGAGCGGATAATTTATACGCTTTTTGGCATTGTTTTTAGTATGTTTTTAGTATATTTTAGTTAGTTTTTATTATATTTTTATTAGTTTTTAGTTAAAATTCATTTTTCTGGACTTTACTATGAGTTTGTGTGTTTTTCTGTGATTTCAGGTATTTTCTGGCTGAAATTGAGGGTCCTGAGCAAAAATCTGATTCAGAGGCTGAAAAGGACTGCAGATGCTGTTGGATTTTGACCTCCCTGGACTCGAAGTGGATTTTCTGGAGCTACAGAAGCCCAATTGGCGCGCTCTCAACGGTGTTGGAAAGTAGATATCCTAGGCTTTCTAGCAATGTATAATAGTCCATACTTTTCCAGAGATTTGATGGCCGAAACTGGCGTTGCAAATCAGCTTCAGAATTCCCAACGTTTAACGCCGAAACTGGCATAAAAATTGGAGTTAAACGCCCAAACTGGCATAAAAGCTGGTGTTTAACTCCAGAAAAAGTCTCTACACATGAAAGCTTCAATGCTCAGCCCAAGCACACACTAAATGGACCCCGGAAGTGGATTTTTACGTCATTTTACTCATTTCTGTATACCCTAGGTTACTAGTTCACTATTAATAGGACCTTTTGATATTGTATCTGGACCTCATGACACATTACACGTTTCTCATTGTATCTTCTACGGCATGAGTCTCTAAACCCCATGGTTGGGGGTGAGGATCTCTACTGTGTCTTGATGGATTAATGCAATTACTACTGTTTTTCATTCAAACATGCTTGCTTCTATTCCAAGATATCACTTGTTCCTAAACCTGATGAATGTGATGATCCGTGACACTCATCATCATTCTCACCTATGAACGTGTGCCTGACAACCACCTCCGTTCTACCTTAGATTGAGCAGATATCTCTTGGATTCCTTAATCAGAATCTTCGTGGTATAAGCTAGAATTGATGGCGGCATTCAAGAGAATCCGGAAGGTCTAAACCTTGTCTGTGGTATTCTGAGTAGGATTCAAGGATTGAATGACTGTGATGAGCTTCAAACTCCTGAGGGCTGGGCGTTAGTGACAGACGCAAAAGAATCACTGGATTCTATTCCAACCCGATTGAGAACCGACAGATGATTAGCCGTGCTGTGACAGAGCGCGTTGAACATTTTCACTGAGAGGATGGGAGGTAGCCATTGACAATGGTGAAACCCTACATACAACTTGCCATGGAAGGAGTCTTGCGTGCTTGAAGAAGAAGACAGTAGGAAAGCAGAGATTCAGAAGATAGAGCATCTCCAAAACCTCAACCTGTTCTCTATTACTGCAAAACAAGTACTTATTTCATGTTCTTTTACTTTTTACAATCAATCCTGATAATTATTGATATCCTGACTAAGCGTTACAAGATAACCATAGCTTGCTTCAAGCCGACAATCTCCGTGGGATCGACCCTTACTCACGTAAGGTATTACTTGGACGACCCAGTGCACTTGTTGGTTAGTTGTGCGGAATTGCAAAAGTGTGATTGCAATTTCTTGCACCAATAAGCTAGAATCAATTGGCAGCTCTCTTGATATCCAGAAAGTCTAAACCTTGTCTGTGGTATTCCGAGTAGGATCTGGGAAGGGGTGATTGTGATGAGCTTCAAACTCACAAATGCTGGGCTTAATGACAGTGTGCAAAAGGATCAATCGATCCTATTCCAGCACGAGTGAGAACCGACAGATGATTAGCCCTACGAAACCCATAGTTGGACCATTTTCACTGAAAGGACGGATGGTAGCCATTGACAATGGTGATCCACCAACATACAACTTGCCATGGAAGGAGCCTTACGTGTGTGAAGAAGACAACAGTAGGAAAGCAGAGATTCAGAAGACAGAGCATCTCTAAAACCTCAACCTGTTCTCCATTACTGCATAAAAAGTATTATTCATTTCATGTTCTTTTGCTTTTTACAAACAAAACTCTTTTCATTATTAATCTCCTGACTAAGGTTTACAAGATAACCATAGATTGCTTCAAGCCGACAATCTCTGTGGGATCGACCCTTACTCACGTAAGGTATTACTTGGACGGCCCAATGCACTTGCTGGTTAGTTGTACGAGTTGTGAAAAGTGTGATTTACAATTTCATGCACCACTCACTAATTTGAATTAAAATTTTTTTGTTGAACTTGCTTGAGGAATTTATTTTAGAACATGGTTTTAGAGCTAAGAACACATAAGCATGTGAGTTTTGAGCCTAATTTTGTGGTTACATCATATAACCACTATTTTCATTCTTGTGTGTGTTATTCTCTTTCTATGATTGTAATCCTTGATTTGTTTGATTCTTTATATCCATTATTTTGTTTATGAATGCATTTATATTATTGAGGCCGTCATTTCAATAGCTCACTTACCTAAATAGCCTTACCTTTTATCTACCATTGTTAGCCAATTTTAAACCTATGTTAACCCCCCCTTTTTGTTCTTTATTGTAGCACATCACTACCCCTATGTGAAAATAATAAATATCCTCTAATTTGGATCTTTGATTAGCTTAGGCCAGTGAGGGTGTTCATTTAAGTGGGAGGGAAGTTTGTAAAGATTGGTAGAGGTGAAAGTGTGTTTTTGTAATTTTTATTGAAAATATTGGGAATTGGGTACATACTCATGCATTGAATATTTAAACCATATATATTGGTACCATTATATAATTCATCAAAAGAAAAAAAAGAAAAATAAAAGAAAAATAAATGAAAAGAATGTAGAAAAAAATGAAAAATAGAAAAAAATAGTAATAGAAAAACAAAGCAATAAACAAGGGACAAAATGCCCCAAGGTGAAACCAATAATAACCAATGCATATGGGTTGTGAATTGAAAGAGAATGTATGAGTGTGTGAAAAAAAGTGAATAAATGGGTAGTTAGGTTCATATTTGAATTGTATAGGTTGTTGGTTGTGTTAAGTGAGAGCTTAGGTTAATCAAAGATTCAAATTTCAAACTCACTTGGTCTTATATGCATCCTTAGCTTTACCCTAGCCCCATTACAACCTAAAGATAAGTCCTCATGATAAATGTATGCATGCATTGAATAATTGTTGATTGTTAGATGAAAAACAAATCTTGGAAAGCATGATTAGAGGAGAATTGAGTGAATCAACCCTATACACTTGACCGACTAGAGCGGATACACTTTCGGTGAGTGTTCGACGCTCAATTCCTTGTTCTCTGCTTTCACGAGCTTTCTTCTTGAAAGTTTTTTTACACTTCATTTTGATATTTAAATTAGTGGAGTTCATAAATCATCATATTACCTTCGCCCTACTTGTTCATATATGTTTTTGGAGGTTGATTCACTTGTAACCAAGTAGATAGAAGCATTTGCATTAGTTGCATCCAAGTAGGTAAGTTGCATTTCATAAGTCTCATTCTCCGATGTTCTTTGGACTTTTACTTTTTAGGATGAGGACATGCTTAGTTTAATTGTGGAAAGGTTTGATAAACCCCAATTTTAGGGTTTATCTTGTGTAGAATTTGGTGGGTTTTATCAATATTTTTCACACTTATTCATATAAATTACATGTTTTTGTGTTTCCTTCCTAATTATGCTTCATAGTTAAAACATGTTTCTTTAACATTAAAAATGCTAAATTTTAATCCTCTTCCAGTACCATTCGATGCTGTGATGTGTTTGTTAAGTGAATTCAGGATCTATAGGGCAGGAATGGCTTAGAAGATGGAAATGAAGCATGCAAAAGAGGAAGAAACAAGAAGAATGGTGATTTGGAGAAGTTGGTACCGACGCGCACGCGTGACTGACGCGTACGCATGGCCTAGTGCAGCTTTGACTGACGTGCACGCATGGCCGACGTGAAGGCGTGGCTTATGGAGTTAATCTGACGTGCACGCGTGACCGACGTGCACGCGTGACGTCCATGATGAATCTATAATTGATGATGATTTTTTGTTAGAATTGAATGGATTTTATCACATAAACTCGCACTTATTCCCTTGAATAGCATGCTTTTGAACTTTCCTCCCAAATTGTGCTTGATTATGAAAATATGCTCTTTTGTGCTTAGTTTGGTCTATTTTTATTCTATTTGCCTTCCATTCGATGCCTTGTTGTGTTTGTGAGTGATTTCAGGTGTATAAGGTAGGAATGGGTTGGAAAAAATCGAAGAAGAGCTTGCAAAGTGGAGGAAACATGAAGAATCAAAGGAGTTGAGTGGTACACGAAATCGTGAGTTCACACTTCTCTCACAACTCTGTGCAGCTGACCAGCAAGTGCACTGGGTCGTCCAAGTAATACCTTACGTGAGTAAGGGTCGATCCCACGGAGATTGTCGGCTTGAAGCAAGCTATGGTCATCTTGTAAATCTCAGTTAGGCAGATTCAAATGGTTATGGGGTTTTAAGAATTAAAAGATGAATAAGACATAAAATAAGATAGAGATACTTATGTAATTCATTAGTGGGAATTTCAGATAAGCATATGAAGATGCTTTGTTCCCTCTGAACCTCTGCTTTCCTATTGTCCTCATCTAATCTTGCGTACTCCTTTCCATGGCAAGCTGTATGTAAGTGGATCACCATTGTCAATGGCTACTATCCATCCTCTCAGTGAAAATGGTCCGACTACGGGTTACGTAGGGATAATCATCTGTCGGTTCTCGATCGTGTCGGAATAAGATCCATTGATCCTTTTACGCAGTGTCACTGCGCCCCACAGTCGCGAGTTTGAAGTGCGTCACAGTCATCCCATCCCAGATCCTACTCGGAATACCACAGACAAGGTTTAGACTTTTCGGATCTCAAGAATGCTGCCAATTGATTCTAGCTTATACCACGAAGACTCTGATCGCACGGAATGGAAGGCTCTGTTGTCAGGAGAGGCAACCATGCGTCATGAACCAGGAGGCCATGAGATACACACTTAAGCTATAGCATGTAGAACAGAAGTGGTTGTCAAGCACGCATTCATAAGGGAGAATGATGATGAGTGTCACGGATCATCACATACTTCAGGTTGAAGTGCGAGTGAATATCTTAGAATAAGAATAAGCTTGAATTGAATTGAAGAACAATAGTAATTGCATTAATTCATGAGGGACAGCAGAGCTCCACACCTTAATCTATGAGGTGTAGAAACTCCACCGTTGAAAATACATAAGCGATAAAGGTCCAGGCATGGCCATGCTTCCCAAATAACATGAAACAATCGAAAAAGGGTTCAAGGACCTGATCCCAAGATCAAAAGATGAAAATACAATAGTAAAATGTTCTATTTATAATGAACTAGTAACCTAGGGTTTACAGAAATAAGTAAATGCTGTAGAAATCCACTTTCGGGGCCCACTTGGTGTGTGATTGGGCTGAGCATTGAAGCTTTCACGTGCATAGGCTTTTCTTGGAGTTAAATGCCAGCTCTAGTGCCAGTTTGGGCGTTTAACTCCAACTTTTATGCCAGTTTGGGTGTTTTACGCCAGAATTTTTATGCTGACTTGCAACGCCAGTTTGGGCCATCAAATCTCGGGCAAAGCATAAACGATTATACATTGATGGAAAGCCCAAGATATCTACTTTCCAACATAATTGAGAGCGCGCCAATTGAGATTCTGTAGCTCCAGAAAATCTATTTCGCGTGCACGAGGGTCTGAATCTAACAGCATCTACAGTCCTTTTTCAGCCTCTGAATCAGATTTTTGCTCAGGTCCCTCAATTTCAGCCAGAAAATACCTGAAATCACAAAAAAACACACAAACTCATAGTAAAGTCTAGAAATGTGATTCTTGCATGAAAACTAATAAAGATATACTAAAAAGTAACTAAAGCATACTAAAAACTACCTAAAAATAATGCCAAAAAGCGTATAAATTATCCGCTCATCAGTGAGCTCAGAGACGTGTGCATGCGCACAGCCTCTTGTGCGTTCGCACAGGAGCCTAAGCAAAGCGTGTGAATCAATTCAAGCTTGTTGCGCGTCCCACCAAGCATCGCCTAGTATGCGTGCGCACAGATACTCGTGCGTACGCACAAGAGGGAATTTTCGCAAAGTGTGCAGACGCACACGCCTGTTTGTCCGCACAGGTGTCTGCGCATGACTTCATTAGAAAGGCACGTGACTCGTGATTTGGGGGGCTTTGGAGGCCAATTTCTGAAGACTTCTAGCTTATATTGGAGGAAAAATGAAGGAAATAACATAGCATAGCATTAGTATAGTTTAGGAGTAGAATAAAAGGTTTTTAGCTTTAGTTTTCTCTAAGTTTTTCTCATCTTCTTCATTAGGGTTTTATTAGGGTTTTACATTCCAAGTGCTATTTCTATTTTTGATCATTGGATTTTGCTAATCTCATTGTAAGTATTCTCTTGTTATTACTCTTTATAGTTACAGTGTCATTACTCTTTCTTCTCATTCAAGTTATAGTTCAATTTTACTTCTCTTTTGCAATTTCACTTTCTTGTTGATGAGTTTGATGTTTGGTGTTTGTTTTATGCTTTCTTATGCTATCCTTGTTGACTGAGATCAATTGTTGCTTTTAATTTCAAGTCTTTTCTTATTTTTCTCATGTTTAAGCTTTTTGCCCACCAAGTGTTTGACAAAATGTCAAACATGGTTTTAGGCTAAATTTTTGTCTCTTGGCTTGGGTAAAGTGAGCACTTGGGTTCCTAGAATTGGAATGTCCAAAATTTAGTGTCAATTCTTGGGTTGTTAATTGTCCTTGTTCCAACTAACGCTAAGTTGTTGCTAAGGCAATTAGCAAGCAATTTAGGATTTGTGGTTTAAGAACACTTATGCTCATTTAACTTACCATCCGATGCGAGGGTTGATCAAGTGAGACTAATCCATCATAATTGTCATAGTTGTGGTTCCAACAAGGAAAGGACCCTTAGCTCACTCCAATCCAAGACCCCTTTTTATGCTTTTAATCTTTCATACATTGCTATGTTAATCTCTTTTATACTTTACTTGTTTATATTACATAGTCGGCTCTTTAATTTCTTCATTAGTTTAATCATTACAATTTTGCATGTTCTTTTATTGCTTTATATGTTCATTTCTTCGTTGACAACCCCTTGATCACTACAACCGGAATTTGCACACTCATTTCCCCTTAAGTGATTCCTTGGGAGATGACCCGGGAGTCAATTACTCTCAGTTTTTTTTAAATTGGTTTTGAGTTGTGACACATCTTGTGAATTTTCAAATTGGTCGGCGACCGATTGTTGGGTTTGGGTCTATACTTGCAACATTAATCCTATTTTGAGAAATCCCAACTTGTTCAATTGGGCGTCTGTCAAATTTTTGGCGCTGTTGCCGGGGAATTCACTTTAAGTGCAATGAGTGCCATGATTTAGGTTGTGTAAATATGTGAATAGTGTGAATAGTTGATTTTTAGTTTGCTACTTGGCATTAATTATAGATACTACTTTCCCTCTTTTGTTAGTCTTGGTAGTTATAGATTGTTAAGTTAGTTCTTATTTACATGCCTATTTTTCTTTTTGTTTTGTTTTGCCTTTCATAATTGCATGCTTTCATTGCCTCAATTGAATGACACGGTTGCTTCCAGACCTGAGCTTGGCCACTTTTGACCCAGAAATCGAAAGAACTTTAATTCGTATAAGGCAAGCTCGGCGCCGGCTAGCTTTCGTGAATAGTGAATCGAGCTCGCTTGAAGATCACTCCCATTCACTATCACCACCAATCCGTGACCATCATTCTCCAATCAATGAGGATACTCTATATTCATCTGTAGGGAGTACTGAATCATCTTTGAGTGACTCAGGTGACACCGTCATGGCGGACCCACCTCGAAGGATTACCTTGAAGGAAGCCGGAGCTCCCGATCTTAACTTGCAACCACTTCAAATTCTTTGAGCTTAAGTTTGGCACAATTAACTTACTTCCCAGGTACAATGGAATGCCTAGGGAAGTTCCTCTGAAGCACCTTAAAGATTTCCAAGTTGCATGTGCAACTGCAAGAAGACATGGAGTGGATGAAGTCGCGGTGTTGGTCTTCGCTTTCTCTTTTTCTTTGGAGGGAAAAGCGAAGGAGTGGTTTTATACTCAGCCAGGTGAAGTTAAATCCAATTGGGATTTGTTTCGAAAAAAATTTTTGGAGAAGTTCTACCCTCCCCAAAAAATAGACAAGCTGAGAAGAGAGATCTCTTGTATTGTGCAACGGGATGGGGAGACTTTGTATGAATATTAGGAGAGATTTAAGAAGTTACTGGAAGCTTGCCCTCACCATTGGACAGATGAGTTGGTTCTGATCAGTTATTTCTGTCAAGGAATGCACCACCAAGATAAGCTTCTTTTTGGATGCCGCGACTGGAGGATCTTTGACCAAAAACAAGACCGCAGCAGAAGCAAGGGAAGTTATATCGGACCTAGTAGATTCTACTCAACACTTTAGGGCTAGAAGTCCACAAAAAAAAGCATTGAGTGAGGTTTCTCCCTCTGGAGACGCAATTTTGACAAAGACCCTTGGTGAGATGACAATTTTGTTGAGGCAAATCACTTAAGGGCAACAAATCCCTCAAGCCTTGATAAATGCCCCACCTCAACCTTCTAGGATCGAAGGACCGGCAAGGATATGTGGTGTTTGTGCTTGTACTACTTATTACACCAATGATTGCCCTCAAATTCAAGAGGACACTACATTGGCGGTTGCTAACCCCTACCCACAAAGACCCAATTACAACCAAGGACCCTACCCACATGGAGGAAATCAAGGCCAAGGGTGGAGAGATAATTTAAACCAAAGGTGGAACCAAGCTCCCCAAGCTCAACCCAACCAAAATGCTCAAGTCTACTACCATCAACACCCACAAGGTCAACCACAATACCAACAACCATACCAACAACCCCCATAACCTCCATCTCAAGTGAAGTATCAACATCCAAAGAGTAGATCCAATCCTTCTCAAGTTAGCCAAGCCCTTCCCTCAAATCAATCCCACATGAATGACACAATCCACACCTTCATGCAAGAACAAAGAGAGTTTCATAAGAAACAAGATGCATACATGGCTACAATAGCCGAAGCCCTTACTCGTTTAACTCTCCCTCCTCAAACCAGACAAATCACCCAACAAGCTTCAACCTCAAGTAGTTTGCCCTCCCAACCTCAACTCAATCCTAAAGGAAGCATAAATGCTATTACTCTTAGAAGTGGTACTAAATTGGATAAGAATGTGGCTATACCTTCAAAGTTGAGTGAGGAGACAAACAATGAGGAGGTAGAAGATGAAGTGGAGGTGATGAGGAGTGAAGATGAAAATGTTGACAAAGGTGAGAAAGAACCACCAAAGGTCAAGGAGCCCAAGAAAAAGACCTTGCTTGAAGAGCCTTTGCCCATTCCATTTCCAACCTTAGCCAAGAAAGCAAATAAGCAAGAAGAACTTGACCCCACTGTGGTAGAAGTTTTTGAGAAAGTTGAAGTTACCATCCCTCTCTTTCAAGCCATTCAACAAGTGCTGAAATATGCCAAGTTCCTCAAGGATATTTGCACTCACAATGACAAGCTTGGAAACCTCAACAAAAAGCCGGTAGATGATTCTATCTCTTGTTTACTTCTTGAAAAATGCAATGGTACCGGCCTATTTTGGTTACTTGTTTGATTAGTGGGATCAAGTTCGCAGACTGTATGTGTAATTTGGGGGCGTGTGTGAGCATTATGCCACTCCATCTATGAAAGATTGAACTTAGCACCCCTAAAGAGATCTGGGGTGAGGTTTTTGTTAGCCGACAAGAGTATTGTGTCAGTTGTGGGGATTGCAGAGAATGTCATAGTCAATATTCAAGGGTTGCTCTTTCCAGCTGATTTTCACATCTTGGAGACCCCTCCCATTGACTCAACCAACCAATAATCAATACTCCTTGGACGACCATTCTTGAAGACGGCCCGTTTCAAGTTATACGCACACTCGGGAGTCTATTCTTTTGAGTTGGATGGCAAGCTAGTCAAGTTCACTTTGGAGGAGTATGACAAGCCCATTCTTGAAGCTTACTCTGTTTTTGGATGCCACATAGTTGAAGACAAAGTGATTGAAGATGGCAAGAATCAAGGAAAGGAGGATAGTGCCAAAGAGACAATTTCAAAGGATCATGTTCAACCAAAGCAAGCCAAGGAGTTGGAAATTATCCTCCTTGGGAAAGTTCCTAAGTCACCAACGAAGCCATGCAAGTCCAACTTAAGACTTTAAACCAACGTGCTTGGTGGGAGACACCTCACCATGGTGACATTTTCCAATTCTATCTCTTGTTTATAGCTTTTTAAACTATTTGTTTTCTTATGATAGAATGCTTAGCTTAGGTTTGTTGGATAATTTTGAGTTGTATAAGTTGAATTACTTATGGACTATGATTTTGTGCTTGTTTGAATGATTTGAAATAGATAGGTTGTTGTGCTAAGGTTAGGAACCTTAGTTTTGAAGAGAAAAAAAATTCTGAAATAGGACATCTGTGTGTACGCACCTAGCTGTGCGTGTGCACAACTCTGTGTTTTTAGCCATCTGTGTAGACGCATAAGCCTGTGCATCTGCACACGCTTTAACAAGCCCTCTGGTTGCAGCGCCAGCACAGCCTGTGCGTGCGCACTGCCCCCTTTTCTCTGATCTGTGCGTGCGCACATCTGCGTGTGTACGCACAAGTTCCCTTTTGCGCTTCATCTGTGTGGCCGCACAGACGTGTGCGTCAACACACCTTTTGCAAGCCCCTCTGGTAGGGGCGAGGGAACAGCCTGTGCGTGTGAACAACCTCCCCCATTCTCATTCTCTGTGTGTGCGCACGGACCTATGTACGCACGCACACCTGCTTTCGTCCACATGTTAAAAAAAGGAGAGAGTCCCTCTGTGCACTCGCATACTTTTGTGCGCCCGCAGGTCCTTTTGCGACCTCTCTGGTCGCAGTGTTCGCACACTATGTGCCTTCGCACCCTTCCAAGTTTTTGTCTCTGTACATCCACACAGCCCCCTGTGCGTCCGCACAGGTCGCGTTCTGGTAAATAACAAGGCAGGTTGCCATGTTGAGAGGCAATCACCTCTTTTCTTCCCTTCTCCGTGGCTGCTCTCTCCCTTTCTTCTCTGCCCAACTCCGTCAGCGACCACTATCTCTCTCTTTCTCTTACTTCTCTTCTCTTTTCTTTCTTTCTTTCCCTCTCTTCTCTGTTCTCTTTGTACTACCGGTGAGTTCTCTCCTCTGGTGTTCTTTTCGATGAACCCAACCGCCATGATTTTGCAGTGGCTATAAGAAGTGTTGTTGTTCCTCCTAGTTCTTGTTCTTTTTTTCCCTAGATGAGAGGACTATTGTTAGTCTAGAATTTCTCAAAATAGAATATGTTCGTTGCAAGTATAGACTAGACCAACAAACAATCCTTGATCAAAGTTTAATTTTCAAATCAAAATATAACCGAGATCAAGAGTACTTAAACCTCGGGTCATTCTCCCTAGGACGCAATTGAAGTGTTACACACTTTCGGTTGTTAAGAAAAAAAGGGGTTGATGATTGGATTTTTGACGGTTTAGAATTTTACAAATGAAATCTCGTTGCAAGTACAGTTTCTAAACCAACACTAATCCTTTAATAAAAATTTTTTTTTGTCACAAGTAACAAACCCCTAAAATCTATAAACCGAAGTATTAAACCTCGGGTCATTCTCCCTAGGAATTGCAATAAAGTGTCTTTGTTATTGGTTATGAATTATTTTTGGGGTTTTGATAAGAGGCATGAAAGATAAATGACAAGGAAGTAAACTAATAGCTAAAAAGGTCTTGGCAAGGGTTGGTGGTCAAGGATCTCTATCCTAGTCACTAACCACAATATGAGAATTGGCAAGGATTAATCCCATTAAGCCATCCTCTAATTAGTAAAGGAAAGTCACATGAGCTATATCAATCCTAGTTCATAGGTCATAACTCTCCACTAATTCAATTAGTGAGAACTAGAGTCAATGGCTCCCAATCATCAATTACTTCGACATTAGTAACTCAAGAGTTCCTAAGTTACCTTTCCAAGCCAAGAGCACAAAATTCTACTCTAAAATCCAATCAAGCATTTCATCAAACACTTGGAAGGCATAAAAGAAAAGCATAGTAAATGGACAACAACAATGAAATCTAACAACAATTATTGCAAAGAATTAACAACAAAAATCAAAAGAAACACAATTATTATGAATTACCTTGAATTGAATTGAAAGAAAATAGAAGGAACAATAGTAGATCTACAACAAAACATGGAAGCAACATAAAGGAAATTACAACAAAAGAATAGAAGAAGAATGAATGTAACAACAAGGAATTGAAAGGTAGAAGTAGATGAGAGCAAAGATTAAAACCTAGATCTAAGAACTAAACATAATCCTAATCCTAATCCTAGAGAGAAGTGAGAGAAGCTAAAACTAACTCTAAACTAATCCTAATGAGTGTGAATGATCAAAAAATCCCTTTGCTCTTCAATCCTTGGCTTTAAATAGCATATTTGGCGCCAAAGTTGGTTTGGATTGAGCCCCACAACTCCTGAGAATTCGCTGGGCGTGAATTCACTTAAAAATCAAGTATCAGCATCGACGCGTACGCACACAGCACGTGTACGCGTCCATGGGCCATTTCGCAAGGTGCGCGTAAGCGCCTGGTGCGTGCGCTTGTCCATGGGCGAGTTCAACTCTTTGGCTTTTCTCCACTTTTCATGCTTTCCTCTTCATTCCTTTGATCCATTCCTAGCCTTTTCAATCTGAAATCACTAACAAGCACATCAAGGCATCTAATGGAATCAAAGGGATATTAAAATCATCAAGTTAAAGAACTAAAAAGCATGTGTTCACATCTAAGCACAAATAAGGAGACAATCACAAAATCATGCTAATTCGTTGAATAAATGTGGGTAAAAGGTATTAAAATCTCCTAAAATCAATACAAGATAAACCCTACAAATGGGGTTTATCAACCTCCCCATACTTAAACTAAGCATGTCCTCATGCTTAAACTAAGAATGAAGTAAAGGGCATGGCATTTATTCAAAGGAAACTAACTAAATGCAATCTACCTATATGCAACTATCTAAATGAATGCAATTACTTGGTCAAAATATATCAATCCCCAAGAAGCATATATGCACAAAGGCCAAAGGTATTAACAACATGTCAAACTTTAATTGAATTGAGCTATTAAATATTTTTACAAACTTGCATGAAAGGAGATGATCATAGGTGGAAACATGTAATTGAGCATCAAACCCTCACCAGATGTATTTGCATTCTATTCGCTTAAGTGTTTAGGGTTGATTCACTCAATTCTCTCCTAATCATGCTTTCCAAGATTTGTTTTTCTTCTAACAATCAACAAATATTTCATGCATGCATACATATATCATGAGGTCTTTTCATAGGTTGTAATGGGGCTAGGGTCAAGGTAATGATGCATATTTGGTCAAGTGAGTTTGAAATTTGAATCTTTGATAAGCTTAAACTTCCCACCTAACCTATGACATCCTATAAAATTAAGTTCTAACCTAACTACCCATTCTTCTCACTTTTTCACATACTCATGCATTTTCTTTTTGTTTCACAACACATATGCATTGACTTTTCTTGAACTTTACTTTGGGGCATTTTGTCCCCTTTTTATTGTTTTCTTTTTTTTTCTTTTCTTTCTATATTTTTTTTTCTTTTCTTTAGCACATGAGTATGTACCCAATTCCCAAATATAGAAATACAAAACAAAAACATACCCTTTTTTCCCAACCAATGTCCCAAGTTTCCCCACTCTTGAATGATACACGCACCCACTAGCCTAAGCTAATCAAAGATCCAAATTAAGGACATTTTTTTATTATTTTTTGCTTTAGGGCTTCTAATGTGCTAAATTAAAAAATAAAGTGGGTTAATCGTAGGCTCAAATTGGCTAACAATGGAAGATCAAAGGTAAGGCTATTTGGGTAAGTGAGCTAATGAAATGATGGCCTCAATCATTTAAATGCATGTATACACAAAATAATGGACATAAAGAATCAAACAAATCAAAGATTACAATCATAGAAAGAGAACAATTACACACAAGAAGGAAATATAAGTGGTTATAAGATGTAACCACACCATTAGGCTTAAAACTCACTTGTTTGTGTTCTTAGCTCAAAAACATGATCCAAAATATATATAATTCAAGCAAGTTCTATGAAAAGTTTTCACTCAAATCAATTGAGGTGCCCTATAGATAGAAATCCTTGAAAATTTTAATTATTTTGATTAAGCTTATTGTGTATACATATGTAAAAAATAAGAAAATGCAAGTAAAAATCCTAAAAACCTAAAATAAAATGCAAAAGTGTTGGAATTAGAAATTTGTCACCCAAAATCGCCGATTGGTCGGATGACCTCCCCACACTTAAAAGTTTGCACCGTCCTCGGTGCACTCAAAGATGAGCAAGGGGGTGTGGTGACTCTCCGGATTGCTACCTTCAGCAGGTAGGTCAACCGGTGCTGCGTGTTCTTAGTCTTGCTTCCATTATTGCTTGTGGCACATCAATCATGAAAAATAGAAAATAACCCCATAAGATGAGGAAAATACAAAAGCAAGGAAGCATACATTGTTGAAATGAGGTAAATCACTAGAATTGAGTGAGTGAATTAGTGTGACATGAATGACAAATAGGTGTGTGAATTCTAAATTGGGTTCCTTGTAGAACACACATTAACATAAAAAGTGATGTCACAAAAGAAGCATGCACTTCACTTATCCTAGTGTGCTTGAGATACTTTAAATGAACTTGTAAGGTAAAATAAGCATTGAAGAAGCATGAAAGCATTCAAGCGAAAAACATATAGATGCATATGTACAAGAAACACAATGCATTAAGGTAAATGCACAACATCATCCATCAAGAGGTTGCCTAATCAAAGAATAAGGTTCAAATCACATGGTGGCCAAATCATGCAATTCAAGAAGAGTTACAAGCTCGAAGGCAATTCTCATCACTTGGTATTCTTAAAAGGTAAGCATGAAAAACTCAAAATCAAGTAGCAAAATATAACCTCAATCATAGAATCCAACAAAGATTATAAACATAATGATGTTAAGATAACATCCCTTTTTAATACTCAGTAGCAATTAATGGTAAACAAGAATAACAATCCAACACTTACAATGAAAAAGAGAAAATGAAATGAAAACTAACTAAAACTAACTATCAACTAACTAACTAACTAATTAGTTAACTAAAATAAATGGTTATCAATGGATGAGGGGTAGAAGAAAGGAAGAAGGGAAGAAGAAAGGAGAAGGAAAGAAATGGAAAGAGGAGAAGAAAAGAAATGTGTTGAAGGAAGGACATGTACGCGTAAACGCGCATGGCGCGCGCGCGCGGATGGTGGTGCAATGGTCGCGACGCGTATGCATACATGGTGCGTCCGCGTCGATGGCTTATTTCGAGAGTGACGCGTACGCGTCATGTGCGCGTATGCGC
Organism: Arachis hypogaea; assembly: GCF_003086295.3. NCBI lineage: Eukaryota > Viridiplantae > Streptophyta > Magnoliopsida > Fabales > Fabaceae > Arachis > Arachis hypogaea. The sequence goes on from NC_092041.1 coordinate 32,627,396, forward strand.
GAGTGGGTTTGTGCCAAAGGCACAACGTTGGCGCAACGTGGGCATGACTCTCTGGAAAGTGTACCATGAGTGCAGATGAGCGATCGGCACACGCGCACGCAGTGCGCCTGCGCGTCAATCCGCAAGTTAACAAAAGGGCGCGTACGCACTAGGTGTGCGTACACATGAATTGGTTTGTGCCTTAGGCCCAATTTTCGCACAGTACAGACCTAACTCTCGGGTTTTTGGCTAGGGGTGGAATTTGTGCATCCGCGCATACGCGTACATGGCACGTCCGCGTAGGTTGGCGAAAATGCTTGATGCACGCGTACGCATAGAGTGCGCGTACGCGTGGATGGTGCTTTGTTTTTTTCAAAATTTTTCTATGTTTTTGCACCAATCCAAGCATTCCAAACCTCCAAACAGCCACCAAAACACCCTAAAACCTTATTTAACATACTAAACTATCAAATAAACTCAACCAACTAATCTAAACATGAAATTAAACTAATTCTACCAATATATAAAAAAGAGAAAATGAAAGGATTTTACCATGGTGGGGTGTCTCCCACCTAGCACTTTTATTTATTGTCCTTAAGTTGGACTTATGGGGAGCTCCTCTCAAGGTGGCTTGTGCTTGTACTCATCTTGGAACATCCACCAATGCTTGAGTCTCCAATAAGCACCATTCTTCAAAATTAATAACTCCAAGCTTTGATGGAGTACTTCACAAATCATGGGCGCCCAAAGTTGATCCTCATGTGTTCCCGGATCCCATATTTTGTTTTCACACCCATCTCCAAGTTGATTGTCATTAGTCCATGTGGGTAGTGATCAAGGTGAATTCTTAAAGAAATGACCAAACATCATCCTAGACCCAAGCAATCTAGTTCTACACCAACTCTTGCTATTAAGCTTGGAACATGTAACGATGGTGAACCTAGAATGGCATTTCCAACCACTAACCATCTCCTTTTTACTCTTAAAGCCACAAATATGTCTAAGTTGACCATCCATTTCAATCAAACCATAGTCAAGGGGAATAATAAAGCTTAATTATAAGGAATTTACCCACTTGAATGAGAGAATGGATGGTGGTGGCTTGGGGAGAGGTATCTCCAATGTCCTTGCAAGCTCTACTCCCTTGTTTGCTTCCTTGTCAATTTCTGCCTCTTCATAAACTTCTTCATTCTCAATCCTTTGTTCATCAACTTCATCTAACTCTTCTCCATCACTCGAGTCATATATAGGAGGTTGAGAGAAATCTACCTCCACATCACTTTCAAATTCATTGTGAGAAGGTTCTTCAAATTCAAAGGATTCACCACCAAGAAAGTTGGATGCATGATCTTCATCACCAAGGGAACTCAATTCTTGCTTCATTCCCTCCAAGTCTTCATTCAAGAATTGTTTTAGAGGTTGTGCATATTCCTCCTCAACATCAAATTCAATCTTCTTGGGAGAGCTCTCTTCAATTCTAGGTTCCAATGGCGGTTCCGCATCTCCTATGTCTTCCACCACTTCTTCCTCTTCTTCAATGATCACAGGCTCCTCCAATTGCTCTAATACAAAATAACACTCCTCATTCTCCACCGAAGTTTCCAATATCTCCTTCATGTTATGCTTTTCAATTAGTTCTCCACATGTGACCATGGGAGTGCTTTGAGTGCTCAAATATTGGGAGGCTAATAGGCTTACTACCTTGGTCAAGGTAGCCACAAATTCTAGTGTCTCCCTTTGCATCTCCCCTTGCCCTTGAAGTATAAGGCCAAGGGTTTCATCCATTGAGGATTGGGGTGGATAAGAGGGTTCATTGTCTTAGAGAAAGGGTTCACAATAGGAGGGTGGTTCTTCTTGGTAAGGATGTGGTGGTGTGTATTGAGATGGTTCTTGGGAGTATGGATATTGGAATGGTGGTTCCATGCATGGCTCATATGGATCAAAATGTGGTTGGTAGGATGGATATAAATTATGGTCATATGGAGGTTCTTGGTGGTAGAGGGCTTGTGAGTATGGTTCATGTTAAGGATAGGAATCACAAGGGAATTTTTCATAGCCATTGGATTGATATGCATCAAAGAATGGCTCTTGTTCACAGTGCATTGGTGGAGGTTGTTTGATGAGCGGATAATTTATACGCTTTTTGGTATTGTTTTTAGTATGTTTTTAGTATATTTTAGTTAGTTTTTGTTATATTTTTATTAGTTTTTAGCTAAAATTCACTTTTTTGGGCTTTACTACGAGTTTGTATGTTTTTCTGTGATTTCAGGTATTTTCTGGCTGAAATTGAGAGACCTGAGCAAAAATCTGATTCAGAGGCTGAAAAGGACTGCAAATGCTGTTGGATTCTGACCTCCCTGCACTCGAAGGGAATTTTCTGGAGCTACAGAAGCCCAATTGGCGCGCTCTTAATTGCATTGGAAATTAGACATCCTGGGCTTTCCAGCAATGTATAATAGTCCATACTTTGCCCGAGATTTGATGGCCCAAACCGGCATTGCAAATCAGCTTCAGAATTCCCGGCGTTTAACGCCGGAACTGGCACAAAAATTGGAGTTAAACGCCCAAACTGGCATAAAAGCTGGCGTTTAACTCCAGAAAAAGTCTCTACACATGAAAGCTTCAATGCTCTGCCCAAGCACATGCCAAGTGGACCCCGGAAGTGGATTTTTACATCATTTACTCATTTCTGTATACCCTAGGTTACTAGTTCACTATTAATAGGACCTTTTGATATTGTATCTGTACCTTATGACACTTTACACGTTTCTCATTGTATCTTCTACAGCATGAGTCTCTAAACCCCATGGTTGGGGGTAAGGAGCTCTGCTGTGTCTTGATGGATTAATGCAATTACTACTGTTTTTCATTCAATCACGCTTGCTTCTATTCTAAGATATCACTTGTTCCTAAACTTGATGAATATGATGATCCGTGACACTCATCATCATTCTTACCTATGAACGTGTGCCGACAACCACCTCCGTTCTACCTTAGATTGAGTAGATATCTCTTGGATTCTTTAATCAGAATCTTCGTGGTATAAGCTAGAACTGATAGCGGCATTCAAGAGAATCCGGAAGGTCTAAACCTTGTCTGTGGTATTCTGAGTAGGATTCAAGGATTGAATGACTGTGATGAGCTTCAAACTCCTGAAGGCTGGGCATTAGTGACAGACGCAAAAGAATCACTGGATTCTATTCCAACCTGATTGAGAATCTACAGATGATTAGCCGTGCTGTGACAGAGCACGTTGAACATTTTCACTGAGAGGATAGGAGGTAGCCATTGACAACGGTGAAACCCTACATACAGCTTGCCATGGAAGGAGCATTGCGTGCATGAAGAAGAAGACAGTAGGAAAGTAGAGATTCAGAAGATATAGCATCTCCAAAACCTCAACCTGTTCTCCGTTACTGCAAAACAAGTATTTATTTCATGTTCTTTTACTTTTTACACTTAAATCTGAGAATTATTGATATCCTGACTAAGAGTTACAAGATAACCATAACTTGCTTCAAGCCGACAATCTCCGTGGGATCGACCCTTACTCACGTAAGGTATTACTTGGACGACCCAGTGCACTTGCTGGTTAGTTGTGCGGAATTCTAAAAGTGTGATTGTGATTTCGTGAACCAAGTTTTTGGCGCCGTTGCCGGGGATTGTTCGAGTTTGGACAACTGACGATTTATCTTGTTGCTTAGATTAGGACTGTTTTATTTTTTTGGTTTAGAGTCTTTTATTTGAGTTTAGTTTCATATTTTAAGTTTGGTGTCAATTGCATGCTTTTGTTTTCTTTTATTTTTCGAATTTGCATGTCCTTAATCCTTTCTTGATCCTTAAAAATTCTAAGTTTGGTGTCTTCTTTGTGTTTTCCTTTAAGTTTTCGAAAATTTGTGTCTGATTTTCTAAAAATTTTAAGTTTGGTGTCATTTTGTTGTTTTTCTCTTTCCTCATTTCAAAAAATTAAATCTTTTTCAAAATAATTTTCAATCATATCTTTTTAAGTGCTAATTCCAAAACCTTTTTTAATTAACTAATTGATTTAGTTTTCAATTTGTTTTGATCTCATTTTTTTTAGTTTTCGAAATTTTATTTTATTTTATTTTAAATTCTTCGGTAACCTTTAATAAAAAAAATTACTTTACTTCTGAATCCATATCATATTCCCTTTCTCCATCATGGACCTAAGTGGAATTGAGCAGTCCAGAAGGACTCTGGGGTCATATGCTAACCCCGTTACAGCTGCATATGGGAGTAGCATATGTATACCTCCCATTAAAGCAAGCAGCTTTGAGCTAAATCCTCAACTCATTATCATGGTGCAGCAAAATTGTCAATATTCCGGTCTTCCACAGGAAGAATCTACTGAGTTTCTGGCACAATTCTTACAAATTGCTAATACAGTACGTGATAAAGAGGTAGATCAAGATGTCTACAGATTATTACTGTTTCCATTTGCTGTAAAAGATCAAGCTAAGAGGTGGTTGAATAACCAACCCACAACAAGCATAAAAACATGGAGACAGTTATCAGACAAATTCTTGAATCAATTTTAACCTCCAAAAAGGATGGCACAGCTAAGGCTGGACATCCAAGGCTTTAAACAAGAGGATAATGAATCCCTTTATATTGCCTGGGAGAGGTATAGAGGTATGCTAAGAAAATGCCCCTCTGAAATATTTTCAGAGTGGGTACAGTTAGACATCTTCTACTATGGGCTTACAGAAAAAGCTCAGGTCTCTAGACCACTCAGCTGGTGGATCTATACATATGAGGAAGACGATTGAAGAGGCTCAAGAACTTATAGATACTGTTGCTAGAAATCAACATTTGTACTCTAGCAGTGAGCCCTCTACAAAAGTAGAAGCTATGGTAGTAGCTACTGATCCTAATCCTCAAGAACAGATTGTTGAGCTTAATCAGCAATTACTCCTGATGACAAAACAGTTGGCAGAATTTAAAGAGATGCTACAAGAAACAAAAATTGCTAACAAGAACATAGAATCACAGTTGAATCAAACAAAATAGCAGTTATCTAAACAGATAACAGAAGAATGCCAAGCAGTTCAACTGATGAGTGGGAAGACATTGAATAACACTGCTCAAAGTAGCAAAAAGCCAAGAAAGGAACAGTTGACAGAGGATAACCAAACCACTGCTCAAAATCCCTCTGAGAATAGTAAGAGCCAGAGAGGAATACTCCTGGTGTTCAAACACCAGAAAGGGGGGAAAAGCTGGCGTTAAACGCCCATTCCTTGCCCAGTTCTGGCGTTCAAATGCCAGAAAAGGGGGAAAAGTTGGCGTTAAACGCCCATTCCTCACCCAATCCTGGCGTTCAAACGCCAATGAGGAATCAGACACCTGAGAGTGCCGATAGTAACCCCTCTAAAAAGGCTTCTCCAACCACCTCTGTAAGGAATAAACCTGCAGCAACTAAGGTTGAGGAATATAAAGCCAAGATGCCTTATCCTCAGAAACTCCACCAAGCGGAACAGTATAAGCAATTTGCCCGCCTTGTAGACTATCTAAGGACTCTTGAAATAAAGATTCTGTTTGCAGAGGCACTTGAGCAAATACCTTCTTATGCTAAGTTCATGAAAGAGATCTTAAGTCATAAAAAGGATTGGAGAGAAACTGAAAAAGTGTTTCTCACTGAAGAATGCAGTGCAGTAATTCTGAAAAAGCTTACCAGAAAAACTTCAAGATCTAGGAAGCTTTATGATACCATGCACATTGGAAGGTGCTTGCACCAAGACAGCACTGTGTGACCTGGGAGCAAGTATCAATCTAATACTTGCATCTACTATCAGAAAGCTTGGGTTGACTGATGAAGTCAAACCAACCCGGATATGTCTCCAACTTGCTGATTGCTCCATTAAATATCCATCAGGCATAATTGAGGACATGATTGTCAAGGTTGGGCCATTCGCCTTTCCAACTGACTTTGTAGTGCTGGAAATGGAGGAGCACAAGAGTGCAACTCTCATTCTAGGAAGACCTTTCCTAGCAACTGGACGAACTCTTATTGATGTACAAAAAGGGGAAGTAACCCTGAGAGTCAATGAGGATGAGTTCAAGTTGAATGCTGTAAAAGCTATGCAGCATCCAGACACACCAAATGACTGCATGAGCACTGACATTATTGACTCTTTAGTAGAAGAGATCAATATGACTGAAAGTCTAGAATCAGAGCTAGAGGACATCTTCAAGGATGTTCAGCCTGATCAGGAAGAACCATAGGAAACAAAAGAATTTTTAAAAATTCCTCAGGAAGAGGATAAGCCTCCAAAACCTGAGCTCAAACCACTACCACCATCCCTGAAGTATGCATTTCTGGGAGAGGGTGACACTTTTCCAGTGATCATAAGCTCTGCTTTAAATCCACAGGAAGAGGAAGCACTGATTCAGGTGCTAAGGACACACAAGACAGCTCTTGTGTGGTCCATAAGTGATCTTAAGGGCATTAGCCTAGCAAGATGCATGCACAAGATCCTATTGGAGGATAATGCCAAACCAGTGGTTCAACCACAAAGGCGGCTAAATCCAGCCATGAAGGAAGTGGTGCAGAAAGAGGTCACTAAATTACTAGAGGCGGGGATTATTTGTCCCATTTCTGATAGCCCCTGGGTGAGCCCTGTCCAAGTTGTCCCCAAGAAGGGAGGCATGACAGTAGTTCATAATGAAAAAAACGAACTGGTTCCTACAAGAACAGTTACAGGGTGGCGTATGTGTATTGACTACAGAAGGCTCAATACAACCACCAGAAAGGATCATTTTCCTTTACCATTCATAGACCAAATGCTAGAAAGACTAGCTGGTCATGATTATTACTGCTTTTTGGATGGCTATTCAAGTTACAACCAAATTGCAGTAGATCCTCAGGACCAAGAGAAAACAGCATTCACTTGCCCTTCTGGCGTGTTTGCCTACAGGAGAATGCCATTTGGTCTGTGTAATGCTCCTGCAACTTTTCAGAGATGCATGTTATCCATCTTCTCTGATATGGTGGAGAAATTCCTGGAAGTCTTCATGGATGACTTCTCAGTATATGGAGACTCATTCAGCTCCTGTCTTAACCACCTAGCACTTGTCCTGAAAAGGTGCCAAAAGACTAACCTGGTTTTAAACTGGGAGAAATGTCACTTTATGGTGACTGAAGAAATTGTCCTTGGGAAAAAAATTTCAAGCAAGGCAATAGAGTTGGATAAAGCAAAGTTAGAGGTAATTGAAAAATTACCACCACCTGCCAATGTTAAGGCAATCAGAAGCTTTCTGGGGCATGCAGGATTCTACGGAAAGTTTATAAAGGATTTTTTGAAAATTGCAAAACCTCTGAGCAACCTGCTAGCTGCTGACACACCATTTGTGTTTGACACACAGTGTATGCTGGCATTTGAGACCCTGAAAGACAAGCTGGTCATAGCACCAGTCATCTCTGCACTAGACTGGACATTGCCATTCGAACTAATGTGTGATGCCAGTGACCATGCCATTGGTGCAGTGTTGGGACAGAGGCATAACAAGCTTCTGCATGTCATTTATTACGCCAGCCGTGTTCTAAATGATGCACAGAAGAATTACACAACCACAGAAAAAGAGTGACTTGCAGTGGTCTATGCCATTGACAAGTTTAGATCTTATTTTGTAGGGTCAAAAGTGATTGTGTACACTGACCATGCTACTCTTAAATACTTACTCACAAAGCAGGATTCAAAACCCAGACTCATAAGGTGGGTGCTACTTCTGTAAGAGTTTGATATGGAAATAAGAGACAGAAAAGGGACAGAGAACCAAGTAGCTGATCATCTGTCCCGAATAGAACCAGTAGATGGGGCATCCCTCCCTTCCACTGAGATCTCTGAGACTTTCCCAGATGAGCAACTCTTTGCCATTCAGGAAGCTCCATGGTTTGCAGATATTGCAAATTATAAAGCTGTAAGGTTCATACCCTAGGAGTACAGCAGGGTGCAAAGAAAGAAATTAATTTCAGATGCCAAGTACTACCTATGGGATGAGCCATATCTCTTTAAGAGATATGCAGACGGAGTGATCCGCAGATGTGTACCCAGAGAGGAAGCACAAAGGATCCTATGGCACTGCCATGGATCACAGTATGGGGGACATTTCGGAAGTGAGCGAACAGCCACTAAGGTCCTCCAATGTGGCTTCTACTGGCCTACTCTCTATAGAGATGCCCGAGAGTTTGTGCGTAACTGTGACAGTTGCCAAAGAGCTGGTAACTTGCCTCATGGATACGCCATGCCTCAACAAGGGATCTTAGATATTGAATTGTTTGATGTATGGGGTATTGATTTCATGGGTCTGTTCCCACCATCATACTCAAACACTTACATTCTGGTGGCAGTGGACTGATGACAAGTCATCATATATCCATTTTCCAAGCTAATTTCACTTGTTTAGTTAGCATTTATGCACTTTCTTGCATCCTAAGTAAGTGGTTTGGAGTGAAAACGCATAACTTCTTTAAATCATACAACCACCATGAATTTAATGTTAATCATTGAGGTTTGAGCTCATTTTAATTGAATTTTAATTGATTTATAAGCCTCTTGAATTTAGTGATACTTTGAGTGGTTGTTTGGTTTATTTTAGGTGAAGAAAAGAAAAGAAAATAAAAAGCGTGGCCTAAGAAGCGTGACACAAGAAAAGGAAAGCGTGGCCAAAAAGGAGAGAAGCGTGCCGCATCACAATGGGGAAGCAACATTGCCCTCCACAAGGGCAGAATGCCCTCTAGGAGAGCAGCATTAGGTGACCAAGCAAGCATAGGCAACTCTGCCCTGCCCACTCCAAGGGCAGAGCACAAAATGATGCCTTGGAACCAAGAGAAGCAAAGTCTGCCCTGCCCTTGTGGAGGGCAGAATCGGGCTCCATGAGGAAGAAAATCAAGGAGAAAATATCAACTATGCATGCTACAAGGCTCGAGCAAGGGACCATGAGGAAGCCAAGGACTAAGAGTGACTACCGTACCAAGAAACCAAGGAAAATTAGTGTGGCGCATGCTTCCGCCCAGTTTCGAACGCGGGCCATGAAGGAAGGGTCATTGCCCTGCCCTTGGCGCGGGCAGGGCAGAATCGTGAGTGTGCGCATCAAGAAGCACCAACGCGCGCACCAATTCCTTCCTTGGCACGATCCGTGCGCACCAACTCGTCCCTGGCGCACCAAACCCGTTCCTGCCCTGCCCTTGGCGCGGGCAGGGCAGCGTCCCACGCACCAACTCACTCTGGCGCGCCAATTTCCTTTCCTGGCGCACCAACCTTCGCATCTGGCAGCACCATCCGCACGCAATCTTCAATCTGGCAGCACCAACATTCCCGCCCTGCCCTTGGCGCGGGCAGGGCAGCCTCTGGCGCACCAGACGCGCACCAAGACGCGCACCAAGACGCGCACCACGCAGCACCAAGACGCAACATGGCCGCACCAACTCCAAGCACCAAGCATCAATTTTCTGCCCTGCCCTCCACAAGGGCAGGGCAGCCTCCTGGGAGTGGTTTTTGGGCCAAAATTCAAATTAAAAATTCATTTGAATTCATTTCTTCACCAATCCAAAAGCCCATCCAAATCCCTTTATCCAAGAATAGAAAGTGTATAAATAGGACTTAGTTTGATGTAATTAGGACTTGGGGAGCTATCTTTACTTTGAGCTTTGAATTTTAACTCTTATTTTTTGAGAGCTTTTGAATTTCCTTTGTCTTTGAGCTTTCTTGAGAGACTTGTCCGAGAACTAAGAGGATCAAGGGAGAATTGATTGATCTCCTTCCTCCATTCTCTTGGGCAATTCTACTCTTCTGTTTTCTGAGTATTGGGTGTGTGAAATTGGGGAAATTCTGTCCCAATTCCCATTCAAGCTCTTTGCACTTTATTCTCTGCTTAATTGAATTCCAAATTTGTTCTTCTACTGCTTCATCTTTAATTTTCTGTTAATTGCTTAGTTAATTCAGATCTGGGAAGGAAATTGGGTTTTAGGCTCTGCTACCTAAGCCCTTGGGATCCTGAGATCACACTTCATTTTGGGTTCTTCTGTGAACCTCTGCTGCATTTTATTTCAATTCCGTTTGAATGCTTATTGCTTCTGATTTACTTTCTGCTCAACCATTTACTGCAATTTACATCTTCTTTGATTAGATCCTGCAATCCCATTCCTCAATTCCCTTTTACTTTCTAGCAATTTATCTTTCTTGCCATTTAAGTTACTGCAATTTAAGTTTCTTGCACTTTAAGTTTCAGTCATTTACTTTCTTGCTCTTTAAGATTCTGCACATTTACAATTCTGTTCTTCAATTTACTTCACTTCTCCCTTTCCCCTTTACATTTACTGTCATTTACTTTCTGTTAAACACAAATCACTCAACCAAAACTTGATTCGCTTGACTAAATCACCCACTAAACTAAAATTGCTCAATCCTTCAATCCCTGTGGGATCGACCTCACTCTCGTGAGTTATTATTACTTGATGCGACCCGGTACACTTGCCGGTGAGTTTTGTGTTGGATCGTTTTCCACACATCAAGTTTTTGGCGCCGTTGCCGGGGATTGAAATAGATTGACAATGATTAAGTGAAGTGGAGATCTAGATTAAGCATTTTTCTTTTCTGTTATTCTAACCCTTACTAACACACTAACTGTTCGAGAAATTGCCTCTACTAACTCACTAACAATTTATCTCAAATAACTGCACTTAATTCTCAAGCGTGTTGTTGATTGATCATCCTGATTGTTTGCATATCACAGCAAATCAACTTTCTACAGACATAGGGTATCATGACATGAAACCACCACTCATTGCACTCATCAAGAACAATTGTTCTTATGATGGAAATCCATCAGAGGATCCTCAACAGCATATATCTACTTTCCTGAGAACTTGCAATGCGGTCAAAACTGATGGTACAGATCAGGATACTTACAAGATCCTGTTATTCCCTTTCTCATTAAAGGGTGAAGCTGCACAATGGTTTGAAACTTTTCCCCAAGGAAGTATTACTAGTTGGGATGATTTGGTCATCAAATTTCTGGCCAAATTCACCTCATCCAAACAGATCATCCAGCTGAAAGAAGAGGGACATCTATTCACACAAGGGGACGAAGAACCACTCTTCAAGGCTTGGGAAAGATACAAGAAAGCAACTGACAAAGTGGGCCTCCGAGCTTTCTATGAAGGATTGACCCCAGAAACAAGAAAAGCAGTGGACTACTTCTCAGATGGCCTACTCAAAGCAACAACAAATGCTCAAGGAATCACGGACTCCAATGACAAAGGAGTCAACAACCAACATCCATCTAAGAAACCACATAATGCAGGCTCAGAAAAAAAGAAGTGGCAAATATTGAAAAGGTGAATGCGTTCAAGGACCAAAATAAACAAATGCACCATCAACCACAGCAAAACAGAGAGTTGTCTGCTGCAGTGGATGCTAAATTTCCACCATGGAGACCTCATTCTTATCTGAGAATGAGGGAGCCTCAACATCAAGAATAAGGAAGTTTCCGCCAAGACAATTCCATGACCACAACCAATCAACATCCCCCACCCACTAACACCACCCAAAGCCAATACCCACAACACAGACACTTCCAAACCCATCTTAACTGGAGAGGGAGTGAGTACCAAAATCAAAGACCAAAAGAATTCCATTACAACAACCCGGACTTCATAAACCATCAAAAACACCATTACAGCAATAACAACCACTGCATGCCGCCACCATACTCACCCTTCCTATCTTCAACATGTCATAACCAACCGACCCCACAAGATTCTCAGAGAATCACAAACTTGGAGATCCTAATGGAGAGAATGATGAAACATCAAGAGGAAACAACTAGGAACCAAGAGATGTTAATGAGAGGACTTGAGAAGCAGATAGCTCAATTGGCAAAGCACTTTGCAGAAATAGGTGAGAAGAAACCAAATACTTTCTTCAAAACCAGTGAGGGTAAACCAACCAATAACGAAGATGCTACAAAGAAGGAAGGATGGAGAAAGATCATAGGAGACAATGAAAAAGGAAGTACCAGCCAAGAAAAACACAACAGAGAATTCCTTCAAAGAGAGACAGCGGAGAAAACTAAAGACAAGCAGAAAATCTCCACTGGGAAGTTTTCACTAGGGGATCGAGTGATGATCAATACTCAACCCTTGAAGGTATCCCCACAGTTGTCTGATCAATACACTGTGACTAAGATACTTCCACAAGAATGCATAGAAGTCATCAAAGAGGAAACAGGAAGGAAATTCATAGTGAAGACAGACAGGCTAAGGCACTGTGATTTCCGACCCCCATGATAAGCAAAAATGAAGATGTCAAGCTAATGACAATAAAAGAGCGCTTGTTGGGAGGCAACCCAACCTGAGGTAGTTTCTTTTCATAGCTTTTCAATAAAAATGTTGAGTAATTGTTGTGCATTGCAAGGAGCTAAGTTTGGTGTTGCACACCAAAACAATTTGAGGGAGAATAAAAACTTCTACGTTTGGTGTTCCACCAAAAATATCAATTAATACATTCTCACCTCTTGCATGATTCTAGCCCCAAGCAATCAACCACATTATTCAACTGTTAAAATTGTTTTCTAGCCTTTATCTCATTAACCTTTAGCAAGGATACATGGTTTTAAATATGGTTAACTTGGTACATCCGAGACAGTGGCAAAACAATTAAGTTTGGTGTTCACACACCAAAACAAATCCTAAAGCCACACTCAATTTATGCTTACTAACCATATAATCAAGGGCTTGAAAAGCAAGCAACTTTGAGGATTATGCAGGACATGAATCAACAATTGAAGACACTATGCATTTTGACTCAAAGAGGACATAGCAGAAAGAAAAATCAAAGGGCTGCAACTTCAAAGGTTGTACCTAAATTTAATCCTTGCTGCGGTGTATTATTTCGAACATGAAAATCATTGTATTTCTTGCTAAAGTGTTTATTTAACTACAAGTAAAATTGTTTGTGAAAATGCCAAGTCTGCATAATGCTTGTATCCATCACTTAGCTTTAAATATTGCTTTGTTTCCCATATGCTTAAATAAAAGAGTTTGGTTTGAATTGAAAAGTAAAATGTCCAATGTTGCATGAGTATGAATGGAAGTTGGTGGTGGCATATGTGTTTGATTAAATGCATAACTCATGAAATAAATGTTGCATAATATCATTTTCATCCAATAGTGAGTTAGCTTGCTGTTATGGAAACTCATATCAAGAATGAAATACCCTTGGTAACAAAAACAGAAAGAAAAGGGAAAGAAAAAGCCAAAACGACAAGAAAAACAAAGAATAAAGGTTGGACACCAATGGCTTGAACCTTAGGACAAATGTCTGTGGTGTTCTTGTACTGAGATCTGCTTGGATGAGTAAATTCTAAGGGGTATTTTGAAACCCGGTCACTTAGATCAACTGATTTGGGATGGCCAATTGAAAATCCACAATAAAGAGCAACTCAGATACAAAGCACTTAGTGATCCAAAGAGATGCTGGGCATCAATGATCCTAGGAAGAATTAATGAGCTAAGTGTCTGTGGTGGAAAGATGTTGAGCAAAAGAAAAGAAAATAAAGCCAAAGGCTATGCTGCAGCATTTGACACCCAACCTATAAGAAAGTAATAAGCTTGTTAAAGCATTATAAAAAGAGTTACCAAGGGAGTAATCAAAAGAAGAGTCTTATAACAGCAAGCTTAGCAAACCTTTGATGCAAAATGTGTATTATGCAGCAGCAACAATAAATGAGTTGTCATTGTCTGCATAAAAGCCCCATAGATCAAGTTCTGCTATCTGCATAATAAGGATATGCATTCTTTTCTTATTCATTTCATTTACTCTTAGTTTTGATGCTTGCTTGGGGACAAGCAAGGTTTAAGTTTGGTGTTGTGATGACAAGTCATCATATACCCATTTTCCAAGCTAATTTCACTTGTTTAGTTAGCATTTATGCACTTTCTTGCATCCTAAGTAAGTGGTTTGGAGTGAAAACGCATAACTTCTTTAAATCATACAACCACCATGAATTTAATGTTAATCATTGAGGTTTGAGCTCATTTTAATTGAATTTTAATTGATTTATAAGCCTCTTGAATTTAGTGATACTTTGAGTGGTTGTTTGGTTTATTTTAGGTGAAGAAAAGAAAAGAAAATAAAAAGCGTGGCCTAAGAAGCGTGACACAAGAAAAGGAAAGCGTGGCCAAAAAGGAGAGAAGCGTGCCGCATCACAATGGGGAAGCAACATTGCCCTCCACAAGGGCAGAATGCCCTCTAGGAGAGCAGCATTAGGTGACCAAGCAAGCATAGGCAACTCTGCCCTGCCCACTCCAAGGGCAGAGCACAAAATGATGCCTTGGAACCAAGAGAAGCAAAGTCTGCCCTGCCCTTGTGGAGGGCAGAATCGGGCTCCATGAGGAAGAAAATCAAGGAGAAAATATCAACTATGCATGCTACAAGGCTCGAGCAAGGGACCATGAGGAAGCCAAGGACTAAGAGTGACTACCGTACCAAGAAACCAAGGAAAATTAGTGTGGCGCATGCTTCCGCCCAGTTTCGAACGCGGGCCATGAAGGAAGGGTCATTGCCCTGCCCTTGGCGCGGGCAGGGCAGAATCGTGAGTGTGCGCATCAAGAAGCACCAACGCGCGCACCAATTCCTTCCTTGGCACGATCCGTGCGCACCAACTCGTCCCTGGCGCACCAAACCCGTTCCTGCCCTGCCCTTGGCGCGGGCAGGGCAGCGTCCCACGCACCAACTCACTCTGGCGCGCCAATTTCCTTTCCTGGCGCACCAACCTTCGCATCTGGCAGCACCATCCGCACGCAATCTTCAATCTGGCAGCACCAACATTCCCGCCCTGCCCTTGGCGCGGGCAGGGCAGCCTCTGGCGCACCAGACGCGCACCAAGACGCGCACCAAGACGCGCACCACGCAGCACCAAGACGCAACATGGCCGCACCAACTCCAAGCACCAAGCATCAATTTTCTGCCCTGCCCTCCACAAGGGCAGGGCAGCCTCCTGGGAGTGGTTTTTGGGCCAAAATTCAAATTAAAAATTCATTTGAATTCATTTCTTCACCAATCCAAAAGCCCATCCAAATCCCTTTATCCAAGAATAGAAAGTGTATAAATAGGACTTAGTTTGATGTAATTAGGACTTGGGGAGCTATCTTTACTTTGAGCTTTGAATTTTAACTCTTATTTTTTGAGAGCTTTTGAATTTCCTTTGTCTTTGAGCTTTCTTGAGAGACTTGTCCGAGAACTAAGAGGATCAAGGGAGAATTGATTGATCTCCTTCCTCCATTCTCTTGGGCAATTCTACTCTTCTGTTTTCTGAGTATTGGGTGTGTGAAATTGGGGAAATTCTGTCCCAATTCCCATTCAAGCTCTTTGCACTTTATTCTCTGCTTAATTGAATTCCAAATTTGTTCTTCTACTGCTTCATCTTTAATTTTCTGTTAATTGCTTAGTTAATTCAGATCTGGGAAGGAAATTGGGTTTTAGGCTCTGCTACCTAAGCCCTTGGGATCTTGAGATCACACTTCATTTTGGGTTCTTCTGTGAACCTCTGCTGCATTTTATTTCAATTCCGTTTGAATGCTTATTGCTTCTGATTTACTTTCTGCTCAACCATTTACTGCAATTTACATCTTCTTTGATTAGATCCTGCAATCCCATTCCTCAATTCCCTTTTACTTTCTAGCAATTTATCTTTCTTGCCATTTAAGTTACTGCAATTTAAGTTTCTTGCACTTTAAGTTTCAGTCATTTACTTTCTTGCTCTTTAAGATTCTGCACATTTACAATTCTGTTCTTCAATTTACTTCACTTCTCCCTTTCCCCTTTACATTTACTGTCATTTACTTTCTGTTAAACACAAATCACTCAACCAAAACTTGATTTGCTTGACTAAATCACCCACTAAACTAAAATTGCTCAATCCTTCAATCCCTGTGGGATCGACCTCACTCTCGTGAGTTATTATTACTTGATGCGACCCGGTACACTTGCCGGTGAGTTTTGTGTTGGATCGTTTTCCACACATCATGGACCATGTATCTAAATGGGTAGAAGCAATTGCTACACCCACTAATGATACTAAGACTGTGCTGAAATTCCTCCAGAAACACATCTTCAGCAGATTTGGTGTTCCCAGAGTCCTAATCAGTGATGGAGGCACTCATTTCTGCAACAAACAGTTGTACTCTTCTATGGTTCGATATGGAATTAGCCACAAAGTAGCAACTCCGTATCATCCACAGACAAATGGGCAAGCTGAAGTCTCTAACAGAGAGCTAAAAAGAATCCTAGAACGGACTGTAATTGCCCGTAGAAAGGATTGGGCAAAGAGCTTGGATGATGCTCTGTGGGCATACAGAACAGCATTCAAGATTCCTATAGGAACCTCTCCATACCAACTTGTGTATGGCAAGGCCTGTCATCTGCCCGTGGAACTGGAACATAAAGCCTACTGGGCAACCAGATTCCTAAACCTTGATGCTAAGTTAGCTGGTGAAAAAAGATTACTCCAGCTAAATGAGCTAGATGAATTTAGACTCAGTGCCTTTGAAAATGAAAAAAATTATAAGGAAAAGGCAAAGAAGTGGCATGACAAGAAGTTGTCATCCAGAGTCTTTGAGCCAGGACAAAAAGTTCTACTCTTCAACTCTAGGCTCAGACTGTTCCCAGGAAAACTTAAATCCCGATGGAGGGGTCCGTATGTGATTATAGGAGTGTCACCATATGGATATGTTGAGCTTCAGGATACTGATTCTGACAAAAAGTTTATTGTTAATGGACAGAGGATCAATCATTATCTTGAAAGCAATTTTGAGCAAGAATGCTAAAAACTGAGGCTTGAATAATTCTCAGTGAAGTTCCAGCTAAAGACAATAAAGAAGCGCTTGCTGGGAGGCAACCCAGTCATTAGCAGGTTATCTGTTTTGTTTAATCAAGATTTGATACATATTCTCAAAGGGAAATCATCAAAATTGAAGGAATTCACAGAGTTACAGAATGATTCAGTGCAAAAAGCAGAGAAAAGGAGCTTGCTGGCGAAAAAAACGCCAGTAAGGGGAACTTTGGGCGTTAAACGCCGAGAATGGTGCCCATTCTGGGCGTTTAACGCCAGTAAAGGTGCCATTTTGGGCGTTAAACGCCAGAATAGGCACCATTCTGGGCGTTTAACGCCAATCGTGCAGCATCCTGGGCGTCTAGCAAAACGCCTAGTGATGAAGGGGTTTCTGGCGTTTAACGCCAGCCAGGGTACCTGGCTGGGCGTTAAACGCCCAAATTGGCCAACATTTGGGCGTTAAATGCCAGAATGGATACTATTCTGGGTGTTTAACGCCAGAAAGGTGGGGGACAGAGATTTTGCTTTCCACTTCAAATTTTTTCAAACTTTCCTGTTTTGATCCATAATTTTCTACATAAACACATTTCAAACTTTCATCATTCACCTTCAAATTTTCAAAATTAAAATCATTCTTCAAATCTCTATCAAGTCCTTTCCAAATCTTCTTTAAAAAACTTAAATATCTATCAAATTATTTCCATATCTTCTCAAATCTCCTTCAAAATTTTCGAAATCTCTCCCCCTTCGTTATAAATTTATGTTCGGCCACACCCCCTTCCCCACCATTCGAATTTGCTCTCCTCTTCTCTCTCCTCTTTCCTTTCTTTTGCTTGAGGACAAGCAAACCTCTAAGTTTAGTGTGTTTTCTTGTGATCACTAAGTTAAGGCTCATCAAGATCATGGCTCCCAAAGGAAAACAAACCAATTCAAGAGGCAAGAAAGAGAATGCTCCAAAAGACCTTTGCAGTCAAGAGAAGTTCTTAACCAAATAACATGCATACCATTACCACAAAATAATGGGTCTAAGGTCAGTGATCCCGGAAGTTAAATTTGATCTGAAAGAAGATGAATATCCAGAGATCCAAGAGCAAATTTGAAACAGAGGATGGGAAGTTCTAACCAACCCTGAGACAAAGGTTGGGAGAAATATGGTTCAGGAATTCTACTCAAATCTGTGGCTAACAGATAAGCAGAGAATGACTGGAACTGCTTTTCATACCTACAGAACCATGGTCAGAGGGAGAATTATTTACTTCCATCTGGACAAAATAAGAGAGGTCTTCAAATTACCTCAACTACAAGATGATCCTAAATCCTTTAATAGGAGAATGGTGAGAGTAGATAAGGGGTTGGATCAAGTTCTAGAGGACATATGCCTCTCTGGAACCAAGTGGATGACCAATTCAAAAGATGTCCCAAACCAACTCAAGAGGGGAGATCTCAAACCAGTTGCAAGAGGCTGGTTGGACTTCATAGGGCGTTCTATCTTGCCCACTAGTAACCGTTCTGAGGTTACTATCAAGAGAGCAGTGATGATTCATTGTATTATGCTGGGATAAGAAGTGGAGATTCGTCATCTGATTGCTTGTGAGATTTACACAATTGCAAACAAGAACTCCACTGAAGCCAAACTGGCTTACCCAAGCTTAATCTCTTTACTATGTAAAGATGCTGGGGTGAGGATGAGAGTAGATGAATTCATCCCAATTGAGCACCCAATCACCAAGAGGTCAATGGAAGGACAAATGCAAGATAACTCTATCAAAAGGAGGGCACAGGAGTTCCTCCCTGAACTTCCTAAAATTGACTATTGGACTCGTCTAGAAGCATCTGTTGCCAAGCTGCAAGAAGTTATGGAACAAATTAAGGAATCAAAACTGCATGCTCTGCAAATTGCTGAAGGAACAAGAGAAGAAGGGGCGTGAGCTACAGGAGTTAAAGCGCCAAAAGCTCTCCCTTGAATGATCAAATACCCCACAAGTTGAGGGAGCATCCACTTCTCAAGATCAAGGTTGTTGAGTTCTAACTCTGTGATAATTTCTATCATTAAGAGTCTATTTTAGAGTAATTTAAAATTCTGTTTTCTATTACTATTAGTCTTACCTTATATCTATTTTTAAGTCTTGTTCTTAATTCATGATTAATAAAATTTAAGGTTCATGTCTTAAAGCTATGAATGTCCTATGAATCCATCACCTCTCTTAAATTTAAAATGCTTTAATCACAAAAGAACAAGAAGTACAGGATTTCGAATTCATCTTTGAAACTAGTTGAATTAGTTTGATATGGTGACAATACTTTTTGTTTTCTGAATGAATGCTTGAACAGTGAATATGTCTTTTGAATTTGTTGTTTTAAGAATGTTAAAATTGTTGGCTCTTGAATGAATGATGGAAAAGGAGAAATGTTATTGAGGATCTGAAAAATCATCAAATTGATTCTTCAAGCAAGAAAAAGCAGTGAATACAAAAAAAAAAGAGAAAAAGAAAAATATATAAAGTTGTGATCCAAGGCAAAAAGAGTGTGCTTAAGAACCCTGGACACCTCTGATTGGGGACTCTAGCAAAGCTGAGTCACAATCTAAAAAGGTTCACCCAGTCATGTGTCTGTGGCATGTATGTATCCAGTGGTAATATTGGAAGACAGAGTGCTTTGGGCCACAGCCAAGACTCATAAAGTAGCTATGTTCAAGAATCATCATACTTAACTAGGAGAATCAATAACACTATTTGAGTTCTGAGTTCCTATAGATGCCAATCATTCTAAACTTCAAAGGATAAAGTGAGATGCCAAAACTATTCAGAAGCAAAAAGCTACTAGTCCCGCTCATCTAATTGGAGCTAAGTTTCTTTGATATTTTGGAGTCTATAGTATATTCTCTTCTTTTTATTCTATTCTGATTTTCAGTTGCTTGGGGACAAGCAACAATTTAAGTTTGGTGTTCTGATGAGCGGATAATCTATACGCTTTTTGGCATT
The DNA here is from genome assembly GCF_003086295.3 of Arachis hypogaea. Taxonomy (NCBI): domain Eukaryota; kingdom Viridiplantae; phylum Streptophyta; class Magnoliopsida; order Fabales; family Fabaceae; genus Arachis; species Arachis hypogaea. The sequence goes on from NC_092041.1 coordinate 32,647,207, forward strand.
GTTTTTAGTATGTTTTTAGTATATTTTAGTTAGTTTTTGTTATATTTTTATTAGTTTTTAGCTAAAATTCACTTTTATGGGCTTTACTATGAGTTTGTGTATTTTTCTATGATTTCAGGTATTTTCTGGCTGAAATTGAGGGACCTGAGCAAAAGTCTGATTCAGAGGCTGAAAAGGACTGCAGATGCTGTTGGATTCTGACCTCCCTGCACTCGAAGTGGAATTTCTGGAGCTAAAGAAGCCCAATTGGCGCGCTCTCAATTGCGTTGGAACTTAGACATCCTGGGCTTTCTAGCAATGTATAATAGTTTATACTTTTCCCGAGATATGATGGCCCAAACTGGCGTTGCAAATCAGCTTCAGAATTCCCAGCGTTTAACGCCAGAACTCGCATAAAAATTGGAGTTAAATCCCCAAACTGGCATAAAAGCTAGCTTTTAACTCCAAAAAAAGTCTCTACACATGAAAGCTTCAATGCTCAGCCCAAGCACACGCCGAGTGGACCCCGGAAGTGGATTTTTACGTCATTTACTCATTTCTGTATACTCTAGGTTACTAGTTCACTACTACTAGGACCTTTTGATATTGTATCTGTACCTTATGACACTTTACACGTTTCTCATTGTATCTTCTACAGCATGAGTCTCTAAACCCCATGGTTGGGGGTAAGGAGCTCTACTTTGTCTTGATGGATTAATGCAATTACTACTGTTTTTCATTCAATCACGCTTGCTTCTTTTCTAAGATATCACTTGTTCCTAAACTTGATGAATATGATGATCCGTGACACTCATCATCATTCTCACCTATGAACGTGTGCCTGACAACCACCTCCGTTCTACCTTAGATTGAGTAGATATCTCTTGGATTCTTTAATCAGAATCTTCGTGGTATAAGCTAGAACTGATGGCGGCATTCAAGAGAATCTGGAAGGTCTAAACCTTGTCTGTGGTATTCTGAGTAGGATTCAAGGATTGAATGACTGTGACGAGCTTCAAACTCCTGAAGGCTAGGCGTTAGTGACAGACGCAAAAGAATTACTGGATTCTATTCCAACCTGATTGAGAACCGACAGATGATTAGCCGTGCTGTGACAGAGCGCGCTGAACATTTTCACTGAGAGGATGGGAGGTAGCCATTGACAACGGTGAAACCCTACATACAACTTGCCATGGAAGGAGCATTGCGTGCATGAAGAAGAAGATAGTAGGAAAGTAGAGATTCAAAAGATATAGCATCTCCAAAACCTCAACATGTTCTCCATTACTACAAAACAAGCATTTATTTCGTGTTCTTTTACTTTTTACACTTAAATCTGAGAATTATTGATATCCTGACTAAGAGTTACAAGATAACCATAGCTTGCTTCAAGCTGACAATCTCTGTGGGATCGACCCTTACTCACGTAAGGTATTACTTGGACGACCCAGTGCACTTGCTGGTTAGTTGTGCGGAATTGCAAAAGTGTGATTGTGATTTCGTGCACCATTGTTGCCATGAAGATTGATCATATGCATATGGCTCCTCCCTTCCGTTGGTTTTTCTATCCTTGATACACATCCTCATTGTAGCTCCCATTACCTACAACATAGTTGTAATCACACTCATATCCAAAGTGAGAATTCATGATAGCAAGAGAAAATGGAAACAAAATCAAACAAGAAGCAAGAAAATTAAATCCTAAAACTAGTAAGAACTAACAAAGAAGCGAAAGGCAAATATATTCACAATATTCACATATATACAATAACCAATAACATAACACCATTGCAACTCCCCAGCAACAACGCCATTTTGATGATTGGATTTTTTACGGTTTAGAATTTTACAAATGAAATCTCGTTGCAAGTACAGTTTCTAAACCAACACTAATCCTTTCATACAAAAGTTTGTTTGTCACAAGTAACAAACCCCTAAAATCTATAAACCGAAGTATTAAACCTCATGTCGTTCTCCCTAGGAATTGCAATAAAGTGTCCTTGTTATTGGTTATGAATTATTTTTGCGGTTTTGATAAGAGGCATGAAAGATAAATGACAAAGAAGTAAACTAATAGCTAAAAATGTCTTGGCAAGGGTTGGTGGTCAAGGATCTCTATCCTAATCACTAACCACAATATGAGAATGGGTGATGAGCGGATAATTTATACGCTTTTTGGCATTGTTTTTAGGAAATTTTTAGCATGATCTAGTTACTTTTAGGGATGTTTTCATTAGTTTTTATGCTAAATTCATATTTCTGGACTTTACTATGAGTTTGTGTGTTTTTCTGTGATTTCAGGTATTTTCTGGCTGAAATTGAGGGACCTGAGCAAAACTCTGATAGGAGGCTGATAAAGGACTGCTGATGCTGTTGGAATCTGACCTCCCTGCACTCGAAATGAATTTTCTGGAGCTACAGAACTCCAAATGGCGCGCTCTCAACGTCGTTGGAAAGTAGATATCTAGAGCTTTCCAGAAATATGTAATAGTCCATACTTTATTCGTGATTAGATGACATAAACTGGTGCTCAACACCAGTCCCATGCTGCATTCTGGAGTCAAACGCCAGAAATACGTCACGAACCAGAGTTGAATGCCCAAGACACGTTACAACTTGGTGTTCAACTCCAAGAGAAGCCTCAGCTCGTGGATAGATCAAGCTCAGCCCAAGCACACACCAAGTAGGCCTCGGAAGTGAATTTATGCATCAATTACTTACTTCTGTAAACCCTAGTAGCTAGTTTAGTATAAATAGAACTTTTTACTAGTGTATAAGTCATCTTTTGACTGTTTAGTCTTTTGATCATTCGGTCTTGTGACTACGTTTGGAGGCTGGCCATTCGGCCATGCCTGAACCTCTTTCACTTATGTATTTTCAATGGTGGAGTTTCTACACACTATAGATTAAGGGTGTGGAGCTCTGCTGTACCTCAAGTTTCAATGCAATTACTACTATTTTCTATTCAATTCGATTTATTCCTGTTCTAAGATATTCGTTGCACTTCAACTTGATGAATGTGATGATCCGTGACACTCATCATCATTCTCACCTATGAATGCGCGTGACTGACAACCACTTTCGTTCTACCTTAGACCGGGCGCATATCTCTTGGATTCCTTAATCAAAATCTTCGTGGTATAAGCTAGAATTGATGGCGGCATTCATGGAAATCCAGAAAGTCTAACCTTGTCTGTGGTATTCTGAGTAGGATTCCGGGATTGAATGACTGTGACGAGCTTCAAACTCCTGAAGGCTGGGCGTTAGTGACAGACGTAAAAGAATCACGGGATTCTATTCCAGCCTGATTGAGAACCGACAGATGATTAGCCGTGCTGTGACAGAGCATTTGGACCATTTTCACTGAGAGGATGGGATGTAGCCATTGACAACGGTGATGCCCTACATACAGCTTGCCATGGAAAGGAGTAAGAAGGATTGGATGAAAGCAGTAGGAAAGCAGAGATTCAACAGGGACAAGTATCTCCACACGCTTATCTGAAATTTCCACCATTAATTTACATGAGTAGTTCTATCCTTTATTATTTAAGCAAGTATCTCTTTATATTTCCCATAACCAATTATTATCCGCCTGACTGAGATTTACAAGATGACCATAGCTTGCTTCATACCAACAATCTCCGTGGGATCGACCCTTACTCACGTAAGGTATTACTTGGATGACCCACTGCACTTGCTGGTTAGTTGTGCGGAGCTGTGACTAAGTGTAATTCACGTGTGAGAGCTACCAAGTCATTGGAGCCATTGTTGATGATCACAATTCCGTGCACCAATGGGCAAGGATTAATCCCATTAAGTCATCCTCTAATTAGTGAAGGAAAGTCAAATGAGCTATATCAATCCTAGTTCATAGGTCATAACTCTCCACTAATTCAATTAGTGAGAACTAGAGTCAATGGCTCCCAATCATTAATTACTTGGACATTAGTAACTCAAGAGTTCCTAAGTTACCTTTCCAAGCCAAGAGCACAAAATTCTACTCTAAAATCCAACCAAGCATTTCATCAACCACTTGGAAGGCATAAAAGAAAACCATAGTAAATTGACAACAACAATGAAATCTAACAACAATTATTGCAAAGAATTAACAACAACAATCAAAAGAAACACAATTATTATGAATTACTTTGAATTGAATTGAAAGAAAATAGAAGAAACAAGAGTAGATCTACAACAAAACATAGAAGCAACATAAAGGAAATTACAACAAAAGAATAGAAGAAGAATGAATATAACAACAAGGAATTGAAAGGTAGAAGTAGATGAGAGCAAAGATTAAAACCTAGATCTAAGAACTAAACCTAATCCTAATCCTAATCCTAGAGAGAAGTGAGAGCTTCTCTCTCTAAAACTAACTCTAAACTAATCCTAATGAGTGTGAATGATAAAAAAGACCCTTTGCTCTTCAATCCTTGGCTTTAAATAGCATCTTTGGCGCCAAAGTTAGTTGGGATTGGGCCCCTCAACTTCTAAGAATTTGCTGGGCGTGAATTCACTTAAAAATCAAGTATCAGCATCGATGCGTACGCGCACAGCACGCGTACGCGTCCATGGGCCATTTCGCAAGGTACGCGTAAGCGCCTGGTGCGTGCGCACGTCCATGGGCAAGTTCAACTCTTTTGCTTTTCATGATTTCTCCACTTTGCGTGCTTTCCTCTTCACTCCTTTGATCCATTCCTAGCCTTTTCAATCTGAAATCAATAACAAACACATCAAGGCATCTAGTTGAATCAAAGGGAGATTAAAATCATCAAGTTAAATGCCTAAAAAGCATGTTTTCACATCTAAGCACAAATAAGGAGACAATCACAAAATCATGCTAATTCATTGAATAAATGTGGGTAAAAGGTATTAAAATCTCCTAAAATCAATACAAGATAAATCCTACAATTGGGGTTTATTAGGGGTTTGTAAGCAAGAGATGAATGATTAAAAGAACTAAGAAATAAAAGAACTAAGGAATGCTCAAAATTGAAAATTAATTCAAGTAAAGGGAAACAAGATCAAAACTAGTGAAAATGCATAAAAAGAGCCTTGACTTGGGAATGAGGATCCAAAGAATCCTATCATTGCCATAACCACAACTATGGTAATTATCATGAGTTAGATTCACCTAGTTAACCCCAACCATCGAGGAGTAAGACAAGCAAGCGTAATTGACCTTAATCCATAAGTCCTAGCCAACTTACCAAACTAATTGATGAAAGGCTAGCGTTAATGGAAACAAGAGTCAACTAACTACCTAAGAATTACCACTAAATGTCGGACATTATGACTCTAATATCCCAGGAACTCAAACCACAAGCCAAGGTGTGAAAATCTACTCAAATTCTAAAGTTGGCATTTTCTCAGACACCTTGTGTGCATAAAAGTAAAACATGAGAATTTGCAAGGTAAAATGGGAAACTATAACCAACTATCAACAAAACCAAACATAAACAAGCAATAAAACATAAAAGAAACATAAAACATTAAATTCATTTATCAAAACTTCAAGTAACACAAAATTGCAAATATGAACAAAGTAACTTGAACCAAAAGGATGAAAGTAAAAGTGCTATAATTAAAGAAGAAATTGAGAGTACTTACAATTAAAGAAGCGAAATCCAAAAGAAAAGCTTGCTATAAAATACTACAATGGAAATTGCATAAACCCTAAGAGAGCAATGCTACACTACTCTGACTCCTACTCCTATGGAAGCTTCCTAATCTAAGAAAAACTAAACTAAAACCTAATAATGAGCTAATGTGTTGATTCTCCCCTTATATAGCACTTCAAAATCAGCATCCAAGCCTTCCAAAATGGCCCAAAAGGCCTCAGAATTTGAGAGACTGATGCGCGAGCATCTTTCCTATATTTTCCTAGTGAATTTGCATCTAATTTGTTGAGTTTAATAAAGAATTAATTATCTTTTAGCCAATATGGATGTTACTTTGAGTCTTTTGTAATTTTTTTTATTTTAGGTAACATTTGGCTGGATTTGGTGGAGTTTCTAGAGCACAAGAATCAAAGGAGATGGCAGCAAGGAGCGACGCGTTCGCGTGACTTACGCGTGCGCGTGATTTGGAGCTTTCCATGGCGACGCGTGCGCGTGACTAACGCGTACACGTGATTTGAAGAATTGCACCACGACGCGTTCGCGTGACCGACGCGTCCACGTGACTTGCAAAAAAGACCATCGACGCGTACGCGTGACATGCGCCACGTGCAGTAAATGCAGAAAAATGCTGAGGGCGATTTCTGGGCTGTTTTGACCCAATTTTCAGCCCAGAAAAAACAGATTAGAAGCTGTAGAATGGACAAAACATGTGGTCCCCACCCATCAACTGAAGACCCGCTGATTATTCTGATTTAAATTCAAATCTTATTTTTAAGAAAAGATATTTTTTAGTTTTAGATAATTAGATTTTAAATTAATTAGGATTAGTTATAAAAAGGGATTCCATTAGTTAACTTATGAGGCCATCAGATTGGATCTCAGTACATTTACCTGAATCCTTATTTTCTCTCTGAACCATGAGCAACTAAATCTCCATTGTTAATATTAGGAGCTCTGTCTATTGTATGGATTGATACTATTATTTCTCTATTTTAATTCATGTTTTGATTTATATTTCAATAATTGTTTTCGTTCTTTATTTTATGAATTTGGGTGGAACGGAAGTATGACCCATGTTCTAATTGAGTTCTTGTATAACTTGGAAAAGCTCTTTACTTGAACAACAGCTTGAAAAAAATATTATCCTGAATTTCTAATGTTTGTATTTAACGGGATACATGACATATAATCCCATTATTGTTGGATAATTAGGATTCTTGTGGCATATAAACTGGAATTCGATCATCACCCTCTAATTGGAATTAATTGACCAAGGAATTGGTAGTTGATGAATTTTAGAGGAGACTAGAAAGGTCTAAGGAATTAAGGTCTAGTCACATATAGTTTGCCATAGATTAAATCCTACATGATTAAAATATGTAATAAGAAAAGTTAATTCGGAATAATAGTTAACTCTGAAACCTTAACTATTTTCTCCATATTTTCTTCACAATTTATTTACTTGCCTTCCTCCAATATTCTTTATATTGTTTAATGTCTTTTGAACACTCAACCACTATTTTCTATTTGCCTAACTAAGCCAATTTATCAACCATTGTTGCTTGATCCATCAATCCTCGTGGGATCGACCCTCACTCACCTAAGGTATTACTTGGTACGACCCGGTGCACTTGCCGGTTAGTTTGTGGGTTAATAAAATACCGCACTAAGTTTTTGGCGCCGTTGCCGAGGATTGATAGTGATTAACAACTATTAGGTGCTTGATTGCTTAGATTAGGCATTTTAGTTTTAATTTAATTTAAAATTTATTTAAAACTTTTTCGAAAAAAATTTAAAAAATAAAAAAATGTATTTTATCTCTTTACACAGGTTACCTCACTGGGAATTCTCTGCACTCTGACGTAGAGATTTCCATCTTTTCTTGTTTTCTGTTTGTTTATGCGCAGGAACAGAGACAAAGAACATCTCTTAGACTTTGATCCTGAATTTGAAAGGACTTTCAGGCGATGTTTACAACAGGCAAGACTTTACAAGGCTGCAGAATCCACTATGGATCCTAATAATGCTGATAATGCCAATGTGGCAAATCCAAATGGGGATGAGCAACAAAGGAGAGTGCTTGGCTCTTATTCTACTCCTACTGTAGATCTTTATGGAAAAAGCATTGTGGTGCCTCCTATAGCCGCAAACAACTTTGAGTTGAAGCCACAACTGGTCACCCTGGTACAACAAAACTGCCTGTATCATGGTCTTCCCCATGATGACCCAAATTAATTTATTTCCAATTTTTCGTAGATTTGTGATATGGTGAAGACAAATGGAGTGAACCCAGAGGTATACAAACTCATGCTCTTCTTGTTTGCTCTGAGGGATGGAGCAAAGCTATGGCTAGATTCCCAACCCAAGGAGAGTCTGGATATTTGGAACAAGGTTGTTATTGAGTTTCTCACTAAATTTTTCCCACCAAAGAAGCTGACTAAGCTTAGGGTGGAGGTTCAGACCTTCAGGCAGAAGGATGGTGAAACTCTGTATGAAGCTTGGGAGAGATACAAGCTACTGACTAGGCAATGTCCTCCAGACATGTTCTCCAAGTGGACCCAACTAGATATCTTTTATGAAGGTTTGGGTGAAATGTCCAAGATGTGCTTAGATAATTCTGCAGGAGATTCATTGTACAATAATAAGACACCGAAGGAGACTATGGAGCTTATTGAATTGGTTGCTAGCAACCAATATTATACTCATCTAATAAGAATCACGTGAACTCTGAGGCTCCTCAGAAGAAGGGTGTCATGGAAGTAGACACTCTTAATGCTATTCTTGCTCAGAATAAGCTTACGTCTCAGGAAACAAGTCTACTTACTGAACACATGGGTGGCATGCAAGTCTCAGCTATCAACACCCAAAATCCACCTCAAGATGTCTCTTATGACATGACAGGTAACTTTGTGCAAAATGATAATTATGATTATGCTCAACCCTCTTCTGAACAGGTCAGTTACATGGGGAGCGTTCCTAGAAATCCCAATAATGATCCCTATTCTCAGACCTACAACAAAGGGTGGAGAAATCACTCAAATTTTGGGTGGAGAGACCAACCTCAGAGACCTCAGAACTTCAACAATAATTCTCAGGGCGGTTTCCAATAGAACAATTACAATAATCGCCAATTTCAATCTCATCAACAATAACCACCTCCACAGGCAAATTCAAAATCCCAAGAAGATTTTAATTGGGAAATGATGAAGAGTTTTGTGCAGGAAACCAGAGCATCGATCAAGAATTTGGAGATTTAGATGGGTCAAATAGCCACCAGAGTTAATAAAATTGATCAGAGGACCACTAATAGCCTTCCTGGTAACACAATTCCAAATCCAAGAGAGGAATGTAAGGCTATCACCTTGATAAGTGGACAAGTGGCAAATATGGAAGCACAAGTTGATGAGGAGCCAATTGAAAAAGATTGCAAGGTTATTCTACTGAGAAGTGGTAAAGTAGCTGGCTCTAAGACCAAGGTCAATGAAGAGTTAGTTGAAAAAGAAGCTCCAGAGGAGAAGAAGGAAGAAGTAGAGCACGCCCCTCCAAAGCGTACGAACAACCCATTCCCAGACTCTCTTGACACTTATCCTACACTACCAAAGGCTCCTGAGTATAAGCCTAAGATGCCATATCCTCATAGACTTCAAAAGGAGACCAAGGACAAGCAATTTTCAAAATTCTTGGAAGTCTTCAGAAAGTTACAAATCAATATTCCTTTTGCTGAGGTTTTGGAGCAAATGCCTATCTATGTCAAGTTCATGAAGGAGCTTTTGTCAAAGAAGAAGCGTTTAAAGGGAGATGAGACAGTAGTCCTGACTAAGAAATATAGTGCCATCATTCAGAATAACTTGCCAAGGAAGATGCTGGATCCAGGGAGCTTCCTGGTGCACGAAATTGTGATCATCAATGGCGCCATCAACATGGTACGCTCAATTGCAATCTCAACTCTTTATCACAACTTCGCACAACTAACCAGCAAGTGTACTGGGTCCCCCAAGTAATAAACCTTACGCGAGTAAGGGTCGATCCCACAGAGATTGTTGGTATGAAGCAAGCTATGGTCACCTTGTAAATCTTAGTCAGGCAAACTCAAATGGTTATGAATGATGAATAAAACATAAAGATAAAGATAGAGATACTTATGTAATTCATTGGTGGGAATTTCAGATAAGCGTATGAAGATGCTTTGTCCCTTCCGTCTCTCTACTTTCCTACTGTCTTCATCCAATCATTCTTACTCCTTTCCATGGCAAGCTGTATGTAGGGTTTCACCGTTGTCAGTGACTACCTCCCATCCTCTCAGTGAAAATGTTCAATGCACCCTGTCACGGCACGGCTATTCAGCTGTCGGTTCTCGATCATGTCCGAATAGAATCCAGTGATTCTTTTGCGTCTGTCACTAACGCCCCACAATCGCGAGTTTGAAGCTCGTCACAGTCATTCAATCATTGAATCCTACTCAGCATACCACAGACAAGGTTTAGACCTTCCGAATTCTCTTGAATGCCGCAATCAGTTCTAGCTTATACCACGAAGATTCCGATTAAGGGATCCAAGAGATAAACATTCAAGCCTTGTTTGCTTGTAGAACGGGAGTGGTTGTCAGGCACTCGTTCATAAGTGAGAATGATGATGAGCGTCATATAATCATCACATTCATCATGTTCTTGGGTGCAAATGAATATCTTAAAACAAGAATAAGAAGAATTGAATAGAAGAACAATAGTAATTGCATTAATACTCGAGGTACAGCAGAGCTCCACACCTTAATCTATGGTGTGTAGAAACTCCACCGTTGAAAATACATAAGAACAAGGTCTAGGCATGGCCGAGAGGCCAGCCCCCAAAACGTGATCAAAAGATTCAAAGATCTCAAGATTCAAATACAATAGTAAAAGGTCCTATTTATATAGAACTAGTAGCCTAAGGTTTACAAAGATGAGTAAATGACATAAAAATCCACTTCCGGGCCCACTTGGTGTGTGCTTGGCCTGAGCATTGAAGCATTTTCGTGTAGAGACTCTTCTTGGAGTTAAACGCCAGCTTTTGTGCTAGTTTGGGCGTTTAACTCCCATTCTTGTGCCAGTTCCGGCGTTTAACGCCGGGCAGTTTTGAGCTGATTTGGAACGCCAGTTTGGGCCATCAAATCTTGGGCAAAGTATGAACTATTATACATTGATGGAAAGCCCAGGATGTCTACTTTCCAACTCCGTTGAGAGCGCGCCAATTGGGTAACTGTAGCTCCAGAAAATCCACTTCGAGTGCAGAGAGGTCAGAATCCTACAGCATCTGCAGTCCTTTTTAGTCTCTGAATCAAATTTTTGCTCAGGTCCCTCAATTTCAGCCAGAAAAAACCTGAAATCACAGAAAAACACACAAACTCATAGTAAAGTCCAGAAAAGTGAATTTTAACTAAAAACTAATAAAAATATACTAAAAACTAACTAGAACATACTAAAAACATACTAAAAACAATGCCAAAAAGCGTACAAATTATCCGCTCATCACAACACCAAACTTAAATTGTTGCTTGTCCTCAAGCAACTGAAAATCAAATAAGATAAAAAGAAGAGAATATACAATGAATTCCAAAAACATCTATGAAGATCAGCATTAATTAGATGAGTGGGGCTTGGTGATTGGATTTTTGATGGTTTAGAATTTCACAAATGAATTCTCGCTGCAAGTATAGTTCCTAAACCAAACAATAATCTTTTCATACAAAAAGTTGTTTGTCACTAAAACAAACCCCTAAAATTTATAAACCGAAGTATTCAAACCTCGGGTCGTTCTCCCTAGGAATTGTAATGAAGTGTTTTGTTATTGGTTGAGTTATTTTTGGGGTTTTGATAAGAGGCATGAAAGATAAATGGCAAGAAAGTAAACTAACAACTATAAAAGGCTCTTGGCAAGGTATGAAAATTAGAAGTCCTATCCTAGTTATCCTCCTCAATTGTGATGAGAATTGTTCATTGCTACCACTTAGTCAACCCTTACTAAATAAAGGAAAGTCAAGTGGACGAATTGACTTGAGCCACAAGTCCTAGCCAACTCCCAAGGAAAGACTAGCTTTAGTGCACTCCAAACCAATTAGCAATCTCTCCAATTATCAATCAACAAAGGAATTAGATAACTCAAGTATCACTAATTACTCTACCTAGGCCAAGAGGAACAAAATCTATACTATATCTAGAAGAGGCATTTCAACAAACACATAAAAGGCAAAAAAAGGATCTAAACTAGTAGCAATAAATATAATGTAAACAAAAAAAAGATAAAGAAGAGAATTATGTAATCATTAAATTCAGAAAATGAAGCTTCCCTCTCTCCACTAACTCCTATGAACTGAGTTCACTTTCAACTACTATCTCGATGAATTGCCACAAGTCCAAACCGTGGGCTCCCACGGACAGATCGGCGCCCGCCAGTGTTCGTGAAGCAGCAACATTCAATTAATCTTTCGAACCCAAGTTAGCTTCCATCCTGAACGCATCAGGCCTCTTACCAAGATTCGATTAAGATCAAGGACATTCAAGCTTGTCTTAAACAAGAGTTGCATCACTTTTCATGAAATGATATGATTCACGATCACAATCATAGTTAAGACTGAATCTTAACAAACAAGGAATTGAATGAAGAACAAGTAATTGATTAATACTAGTAAGCAAGCTCCAACCTTAATCTATTGGAGAATACTAAAATACATGCTATCTAGATGGGAATGGCAGCTCCCAAATCTAAACACAATGTCAAAGATTGATCCCTGCTTAAAATCCAACTTCTTAAATAGCAAAAGGTCTACTTTAGAACTAGTGCCTAAGTGTACAGATGATAAATGACATAAAATCCTCTTCCGGCCACTTGGTGTGCTTGGCTGAGCAATGAAGCAATTTCTGTAGAGACTCTTCTTGGATTAAACGCCAGCTTTGGTGCCAGTTTGGCGTTTAACTCCCATTTGGGTCCATTCCAGGTTTAACCTGGTTTCTTAGTACTTTGAACGCCTTTGGCATCAAATCTTGGCAAGTATGGACTATCATTATTGCTGGAAACCCAGGATGTCTACTTTCAACCCATTAGAGCCGCCAATTGGGTTCTTAGCTCCGAAAATCCACTTCGATGCAGGAGGTCAGAATCAACCATCTGCAGTCCTTTTTGGTCTCTGAATCAGATTTTTGCTCAAGTCCTCAAATTCAGCCAGAAAATACCTGAATCACAGAAAAACACACAAACTCATAGTAAAGTCCAGAAAAGTGATTTTAACTAAAACTAATAAAATATACTAAAAACTAACTATATCATACTAAAAACATTAAAACAATGCAAAAATATACAAATTATGCTCATCAGTCGTCCAATAATAAACCTTACTGAGTAAGGTCGAATCCAAGAGATGTTGTGTTCCGGGGTTACCTGAAACGTGTAGCTCGGTCGTCTGGAGAGGCCCGAGGTGGGGGTTCAGGGACCCGAGCTTGATATGCGAGTGGTTGGTGGTTGTACCTGCAATGACACTCCGATGCTTAAGTTAGCATGGGTCCAAGCAGATATGTGTAGAATGTGGATGAATGCATACCTGGGTGCTCCAGTGTATTTATAGTAGTTGGCCGTGATCTTCCCTGGATAAGATATTCTTATCTTATCTTATCTTTGGGGTTTTATCTTATCTTTGTGGAACCGCCTTTTCTAGGCCTTTTCGGCCTTTAGGCTTTGGGCTGCGTTCCTTTTGATGGGCCTTCCTTTGCTTATTGTCCGAGGTCCGACCTTTAGGCGTGGCCTTAGGACGAGGTCGGACCTTTTATGAATTTGCCGAGTTTGGAGGAGCCCGGTAGGGTATGAGCAGTGCCCCTGCCCGAGTTCGTCCTTTTTGGGAGGTCGAGCTCGGGCATAGTAGTTTTTCAAAATTCAAAAATGGCCGTTCCTGCATTTATTGCATTTTACCGTTTTTCCTCGATTTCCGTTCGGGCTCTGTGAAGGCTTTATTTATTTGCCCCTTTCCTCTTTTTTGCGTTTTTGTTTTTCTTTATCCTTTCCGAGCACTGCTTCTTCTTTCTCTTTGCTCCGCTTCCCCGAATCTCTCCGTGTGTCTTTCTGGGGTTCCTCTGCGCCGTCGTTTCGTTCTCCTTGCTTCGGAGCTCGTCGTCTTCGTTTCTTTCTTCCAGGTTTGTTCCCATGTTTCTCTTTTCTTGTGCACATATGCTTCTGTTCTTTGTGTGGCTCTTGTTTGTTTCTTTTTCTTTATGCCTGGGTTGCCC